>NW_015637531.1:28235-32212 GCF_001515625.1 Sinocyclocheilus rhinocerous
AATTATTCACATTTTCACAGATTCTGCAAGGGGTTTCCAAACTTTCGCATGTCACTGTATATGTGTGTGTATGTGTGTGTGTATATATATATATATATATATATATTAGCAATTCGTGTTGGTAGCCATTTATTCAAATTAAAATGTTTATCTCACAGATTTTTGGTGTAAAGAGCCCTTAACAATTGATCAAGATCATATTGCAATTTCCATTTTATTTTTTTAATTATTAGGCAGATTGCTTTCCTTACAGTCAGTCAGTACAGTCAGTATTTTGGCAGTGTACAGCTGCGGTTGAATGTGAACCGTGAGTGAGTTCAGGATGTTTTTTTATAGGCAGGTTGTTGTTGGAGGGTGGCTTGAGAGACAGAATGAGCATATGGTGTGATCTGTGAAGGGTGATTAAGGCTGGATGAAAGCAAGAGCACTGCAGGGTTGCCCAGGGGGGTCTTAGCTCGGCTGCTGCCTCTACTGCCACTCTGATAGGAAATGGCATACTGTTCCTGCCCCACTTTGGTTGGCGTTGCGGTTGTGCAGTTCTGATAAGATTACAGACGCATTTGGAATGTGCCTTATAGTACGTTTACACTGATTCAACAGGATCCGATCATGCGCTGTAATATGCACTCATGCTCACAGGCAGAAGTGTGCGAGTGTGTGTATTTGTGAACTTAGCCTCTGAACTCCAGCCCTTCCTCCACCTGCTCATGAATATGTAATGTGTATGCTAAATGCCACACTGAAACTACATGGCTCATGAATAATTAATGCTTGTATGGAACAACATGACTCAAATGCTAGTCTGAAGCCCTTGAGATGACTTTAAAGCTGCTATAAGTGACGTGACATGTGACATGTGATAAACATAAACAGCGCCAAACACATTTGATCACTATATTAAGCCCTAGTTTGACCTTCAACCTTGCCTAGCAAGAAAGTGGTGTCTTAAAAGTTGTTTTGTAAATGTTTTGTGCACAGTACAATGTATGTTACCACCTGCTATTCCTGTGCTTCGTGTTATCTGATTTTCCTGTTTTAATGTTATCTGTCACGTTTAGCATTATCTGATATTTCCACAGTGTATATATATAGTATTATCTGCATTTCCTTTAGTTTAGTATCATGTTCTGATCTGTTCTTTGTCCATTTATAGCTTAGCTAGGTTTTGCACGAATCTAGTCCCTTTATATCTTTTACGTTTGTGCTTTTGAGTGAATTGTGTATGTATCTGTGCCCATATGCCAGTGTGTGTGTGTGTGTTCCAGCAGGGGCCTGTACTTTCTGCTAACTGACCCATTTTCCACCGCCTCATGGGGCGGGGCGGGGGGGGGGATGAAAGGCAAGAGGGAGAGCTGCTCAAATGCACCTTATTCAGTGTTCAAATCCCTCTATCCCAGCATCCCCACATCAGCTTTCATCGCAGCTCTGTTGGTGCCTTCATAACTGTCTTTTAATGTCTAAACAATCACCGTTTAAAGTTTTGTAACGGGTTTGCGTGAGCTGACACAGAAAAGCCAAGCATTTCTCCTGTGTTGCAGGGCTGCGATTCATATTTAATGCAATGCGGAGAGTGTGTGAGAGTGTGTGTCGATGCGTAGGAGGGAAGCTGCAACTGAAGGTGCGTTTTTGAATGTAGAAAGAGCATGAAAGTGACTTTTATATTCCACTGCAGTGTCAATTCCCTTTTGGCTTTGCTAGTTTTCTGATCTCCATTTTATCAATGACCTGCAAAAACGCTAACATAGAATGAGTCTCTCAACGCTGTTTTGTTTCAGATTTTGAGCTGTTGATGAAAGGTCTGGAAGTAACATCTGCCCTCAGGAAAAGTGACCTATGTGATGGTCATATGACAGAAGGGCTGCTTGATGTGTCATTTTCACATGCAATGTTTTGCTACGGACATGTTTCAGTTAACTTAAAGTTCAAAAAGCTCAAAGTATCCGTAAGATTTGTAGTTTTCTGAACTCAGCATGAAAGTCGGGGCAGTGGAGGTCTTGTTTTGTATGGAATTACCTCTTTATTAGCTCTTTCTGCAAAAACGTACAGCTACCCTGACAAATTTTGAGTGTTTTTCCATAGCAAATACACATTCTTTCTCAGCTGCAGCCAGGGAACACTGTGGGTGCTTTCCTTTTCTTCTCTTTTTATAGAATAAAAATAATAGTATACGCATTATTCAGGTCATGACACATATTTTATTAACAAATATTAACATTTATTTAAAAAGATGTGAACCTTTATTGGAGGGGTAAAATTTCTGTTCATTTGTAAACCCTTTAATTTAAATAATAAATGCATTTGGACTTCATTTATTTGTGTTTAATATTATATTTTTATATATTACTTATTTATGCAAAAATATTTTTTTAATACAAAATAATTTTACTAATTTATTCACTTTAATATTTTTTCATATTATTCATGTTATGTATAATTAGAATTATTAATGTTTCCTATTAACAAATGTAACAAATATGAATAATTTATTTATTCAATTATGTGAACATTTATTGCAGAGGTAACATTTAAGTTCATTAGAAATATGTTTGACAGGTAAAACGGTCATTCCCTTGTGTTTAAGTAGCACATCTGCTTATTTTGTTGCTGTTTTATTGCTTCATCACAATTAGAAATGTTCCATTACAGGATCATTCAAAGCTGTTTGGTCTATAAATTCACTGTTTTGGTCTATAAAGAGCTGAACAGGGTAAAGTGCCTGATCTTCATAACTTTTTAGGTAAGAGTTTCTGTTTAAATGGTTAACCTTCCTCCAAAGGTAAATCTGTCACTCGGGTTCTGTTCTTAACCAGAATTCACTTGTGTAACAATAGAGGAGCTTTGTGTAAGTGGTTTGTTTGAGAACAGATATGAGTGATATCTCACTGTCTTTCTTTCAACTTGCCGGCTGGATTCTTGATAACAGGTAAAACAGTGATCAAGACATGGACTGGATCCTTGTTCTCTCACTGCTTTTCCCCTCTAAGCTTTAGCTAATAATGCGGATCAGAGATTCTGTGCAGGCTGCACCTGTGAAGCTCTGTGGTCCGTATCAGGGATCTTACATGGTGCAGGAGTGATGAAACCCGCCAATCATGAGGCCTGTCAACACCCTGCCACTGGACCGCAGCAATAAACAGGGTCTTTTTTTCCCCCTGAGCCTTTTATCTCAAATGAAAGTCTCTCCCTCGTGAGTCTTGCCAACCCTTCCAAGTGCAGCAAATGGGCCAGAGAGCACCTGCTAAAGTCAGCATGTTTCTACTGTACATCCCTCACTGCTCCTTCTCTCTCTATTTCTCTTTATTTTCTCTCTGTCTGTCCACCCACCTTGCTGTGGGATCCTCTCTTCTCTCAGGCCTGTGCTTTCCTTGAGAAGGTTGGCACTTGTTAAACTGCTTTTGCTCTGTCAAAATAGGTAAACATTTTCAAGATTATTTGCCTTTATGCTCCTATACTCCTTAATAATGAATTTGTAATTTAAATTAGGGATGTTTTTAGGGTTGTTAGCTGACTTTAGATTTTCTTTAAATTTATCGGTACACTCTAAAAAATGCTGGGTTAAAAAGGGACAAACCCAGCTATTGGGTTGTTTTGACCCAGCGGTTGGGTTCAAAACAACCCAACCGCTGGGTCAAAACAACCCAATAGCACATATTTCATTACAAAGAGTTTTGCCCAAGGCTTTCTCACTGTGCCAGCAGATGGTATAAACCTACAAGGATTGCATTTGACAATTGCCTTGCCATTAAATAAAATTATTGGTATTATTATTATTATTTTTTTTCTTCTGAGAGTCAGATTTGCAGTCTGTAACCAGGTAATTTGTTAATGTAATTACCTTTTTATATATTTATATTTAATATTTATATATAAATTATATATAATATTTATATATTTATATATTGTATAATATTTTATTATTTGTTTAATATATATATATATATATATATATATATGCATGAGAGTGTATTTATATACAC
>NW_015637531.1:32499-35564 GCF_001515625.1 Sinocyclocheilus rhinocerous
CTGGGTCAAAACAACCCAACAGCTGGGTCAAAACAACCCAATAGCTGGGTCAAAACAACCCAATAGCTGGGTTTGTCCCTTTTTAACCCAGCGCTGGGTTATATTTAACCCAGCATTTTTAGAGTGTATAGGTTGTCATTGTTTATATATTGGCAGATATTGTATATTAATTATCAATGCTTATTTCACCCATTTTTAGATTTAGATTATACTGTTCAAAAGTTTGGAGTTAGTATGTTTTTTTAAATACCTTTGTTTAGCAAGGATTAATTTAATTAATCGAAAGTGCACTCTAAAAATGCTGGGTTGTTTCAACCCAATTTTGGGTCAAATATGGACTAACCCAACTGTTGGGTTAAATTTTGGTTACATTTTTAAATCAGTGTCATTAATATTAAGCAGCACTATTTTCAAATTTGATTATTGGAAATGTTTCTTGAGCACTAAATCAGCATGTTAGCATGATTTCTTAAGGATCATGTGACACTGATAGCTGGAATAATGGCTGATGAAATTTCAACTTTGTCATCACAGGAATACATTTAATTTTAAAATATATTCAAATAGAAAGCAGTTATTTTAAAACGTAATACTATTTCGCAATATTACTGATTTTACTGGATTTTGAAGTTAATCTTTAAAACCACTATTCATTTAATATAACATTTGTAATCTTTAGCAAATAATCATAATACTATTTTTCATACTGTTTATTATAATGTTGTGATGCCTACATTAAGTTCTCTTATTGCTATTTTATTTATTAACATGGTGTAGGATTTAATATTGACCATTTATTGGTTATCAACCAATAGTATTGACTTATCGTATTGATAAAATGTTAAAATTTGTGCATTCCTAATTAAAACCTCACACATTTACAATAGGTCTCTTCATGGTTTTTGCTATATAAAACATTCTGGTTTGGTTTATGGTAAATGCGAGAATTACTTATAGTATATTTGTAGTCCAAAGCACTCACAAAGCACACTAAATCAGTGTGGGCTCTTTTGGCTTGCTGAGAAGACAGGTGGTTCCTTGCATGCTACATTCTCTTCAAACCAGGGCCCTTGAAACATAATTGTATTAAAGCAGCTTTCACGGTCTGACCTGCAATTATCAGATTCCTGTGTCCTTCTTGGCCATGAATTAAAAAAGGAAGAAGCAAAGACAGGTCCAGAATGCTCTAGATAATGTTCACTTTGAAATAGATATACAGCTCTTTTTTTTCCAGTGCTCTAAATTTGTGAGCATGAGCTCCAAGTGTGTTATTTTAAGGATATTACAGTTTGCGAATTCAGATAAGAAACCGATTTCCACATCTTTGAATCTGTATAAAATGTCTTTAGTGTATTATTACTGGTGCTGTTGAATTATGCATGACGTGAGGCTTTTTTCCTAAAGTTTGGGAGAACATCTGTATGTTTTGAAGACACATTCGGCAAAATCTCAGTGTTTGTAACTAGTGCAAGCGGCTCTGCTTTCATTTCATGGCATGCAGTGGGAAAACTTACACTGGAGAATTTTTCTGCAATCAGTCAGGCTACTGGGTCACCCAGCGGTGCCACATGCCGTTCAAAATAACTGTACTCCAACGTCATTTTTATTCAGCTGCATGCAAAAATATGCAGAAAGATTAATGTAGAACATAGAAACATGCTTGATTCTCTCGCATTACTTCTGTGTAGGCTCTCTGTTATATATTTCATATGTAACGTGGGGTGTGCCTGCTTTATATTCCATTCTCTGTGTTAAAGTATTCAGGAGGTATGAAGTCATGCAGTCACATTGATGATAGAACGAAGGGCGATGTGTTGCATCAAGAGTGTGTAGTGCATACCTAGGCTTCTAAGCTTGCTTCTCTTTATGACAGTCCTGTGGCTGTGATGAAAGGACGAGGCATGTTTGAAGTCGGACAACATCGTCTGCAGAGGTGTATAATTTGCCTAAAAAACTGATTTTCTATAGTCTCACTGGTGCAGAGGTTTGAAGCTCTACAATTAGAGCAGAATTGAAGGAACTGGACCACATTTGGTGTGTAAATCTATGGCGTAAATCACTTCTTTCTTTTTTTTTTGTCCTGTGGAAAAAAAAAGATTAAAAAAAATCCAGTTCATACATAGAATTATTTAAATACATATCTTTTATGATGTTCAAGTTTTTAATTTAGCCTATTTTAAATTAATTTTGTTATTTTTTGAAGTAAAATAATATCAGCAGGATACAACTGTGATATCTTAATAAAGAAAAATGTCTTATTACAAGAAATAAATTCTTGTTAAATTTTTTTTGACATTTCTGGCAATCCTTTTTTTTCTTAGATTTTTTTAACAACTTTTTCTCTACTTAAATATTAATATATTTAAGTACTTAATATTTGAAAAGCTGCTGTCCACTAAATCAAAATTATATGGTAAATATGGGGAAAAAACATGTATGAAAAAAATAAACAAAACAAAAGCAGAGGGAAAAAAAATTCTTTTTTTTTTTTGGAAAATGTTATTACTTTTTACTTTATAGATACAACACAGAACATTTTTGGGTCTTTAAATTGAAACTCTTGTTGAAAATGGAAGCTTTTCAAAATTTTAAACCAACATGAATACAAAGATTACATTTCTAAGAACTTGGCACATTTGTTTAAAATTCAAAAATGCGGTGTGTACAAGAGATCCACAAAGCCGCATGTACATTTTGTGATTTGTTTTGATTCTATGTAGGGCTGCACGATATTGGAAAAAATTCACATTGCGATATTTTTTTTTCTGCAATATATATTGCGATATGGAAAAAAAATCAGATGACTTCAATAGCTCTATATTTGGAAAAAATATAATGATTGGGGTGATTTTGTGGGCAAGTAAATCAGCATAGGAAATAAACAACTTACAAGCATAGATAAATAACAGAACAAAGATACAAATGAAATAAGCAGTGCTTTATATTTTTCAGGTAAGTCTAACAGTATTCAGGTACAGAAATTTAATAATCAAATGTAAAATAACACTGCATAGTTTTCATTATAAATTAAATCTAACAAATCTGTGTTAAAGCTACAAAAGTGA
>NW_015637531.1:35652-36004 GCF_001515625.1 Sinocyclocheilus rhinocerous
TAAGCAACTGCGTTTACAAGGATACTTGCAGAGCACAGTATTTCAGGCACAAATAGAAGCAAAAGTGAACAGAATTCAGTGTTCACGTGCATCTGTGTGGCTCTCACCGCGTCTACACTGGACGCGAGCGGTGCGGCGCGGCGCGACAAAATACAATAGAATCCATTATAATCAGTGATGCTGTTTACACTGGATGCGGCGTGGCACGACAAATCCCCGACAGTAAACTGATGCCACGTTCTGTTTATGACGTACTGACACAAAGTTCAAATGATTTGCAGCGGTCGATGTGTTGCGTCCAGTGTAGACACAGTGTCTGTGTGTGAGCAAAGAAAACGATCAGTATAAATAT
>NW_015637531.1:36509-47376 GCF_001515625.1 Sinocyclocheilus rhinocerous
CGTTCTCTTTATGACGTACTGACACAAAGTTCAAATGATATGCAATGGTCGCTTTGTCGCGTAGACAGACTTTGGGGCCGTTCACATGTCGCGCCTAAGCGACTGTGACCTGCGCTCTCCACGACAACGCGGAGGTTTCAACAAAAGATAAACGGATTTCCAGCACTGAAAATCGCGTGCAGTAGCTCTGCTACTAAATTTATTTAAAATGGGTATCTCTGTACAGCTGTCGCGTCCGGTGTAGACACAGTGTCTGTGTGTGAGCAAAGAAAACAATCAGTATAGATATAACGATCAGTATACTAAACATCGCACATCCTGCGATGTGACTATCGCGGATGCGCACATCGCGATATCGATGCTGAAACGATATATCGTGCAGCCCTAATTCTATGGGAATATTGTATGTAAAACAGTCATGCCAATGAATTTCTTTGAAATGGAAATTGAAACTATTCTAATCATGGGAATAATGTTAATAACTCTTATGGTTTTACAAAAGAGGCTTCACAACATGTATCTGTATCTTGACTTATTGAGATGAGGGAATTTAGGCCTTTGGATGGGAGAGCAGTAGATGAAGACTGCTGGAGTAGATGGAAGCTTCACAGGGGCAGGTGGGGCTCCACTGGTTAGTTACGGGGAGGGCAGGGGAGAGGTGATGCTGAGAAAAGCTGTACAGAATGGATCCTAATGAGCCTTTTCTAATCCGCCCAAATCTTTGTAGCAATCCCACAAATGTCAAGCTGGAGTTTGAAGGCGAAAGGAAGACATGGATATGAGTGGCGAGATAAGAGGGGTAATCTTCAACACCCACACCTCCCTCCTCACAGACAGCAGGGGGTGATGGAGAGGTGGCCGGAGGGCAGATGAAAGTGCTGCTCGACCCCAAATACGTTCTGACTGCTTATGCGATATGATGTGATTAGTCCAAATATACTAGTCTGTTAAATACTGTCACATGATACTACAGCATTGAGAAAACTATATTTTTTTTAGTATACAAAAGTGCAGTGAACCATTTTAATAATTATCTTATTATTAATAATAATTACTAATAAATTAAATAAACCTGTGACATGTTATTCCTATCTCCTGTCCTTTTCACACAGTGATGCTTTTTTTCCCTTAAGTGCTAAAGCATCAATAAAACAAACCATTATCTCACGGTATTCGTGAATATACACAGTTTAAACGATAACATATGAAAAAGTGTACTTTGTGTGTAGCGTGTTTTTTCTTTCTCATGTGAGCTCGGGTGGGTTTCAAGTTTTTGATAGACAGAGACATGGAAACCCCGGTTTGGATTATCCAGCGGAGTAGATTCACTTCAAACTAATACTCAAGTGTTTTATCTTGACACACCAAAGCAAATACACACGCTCGCATTGCAGTTACGTCTATGTGAAGCACAACTCTATGTGTGCCACTGCGTAGGTTTATAGCTTAACATATTTATGCGTGCAGGAGTTTACCTTCACAAGTTCAACATGTGTTTGATTTTTACTGATTAATACGTGAATGTGTTTGATTTTTACTGATTAATACGTGAATGTATTTCACATTGATTTATTGCTTAATTCCCGTATGAGAATCTGAATAAATGATGCAAGTCGCATGAAACAGCACTAGTGTGAAAAGCGTCTTGGAGGATCCGTTCCGGGTTTTTCTTCCGCTCTGACTGGATGATTTGTGTGTGTATATGGAGCACACGGGGCAGATAGAGGAGAGAGACGGTTATGGATCCGTAGCTCTTGCCGCTGTCTGTCTCGTTTCCCGGGACTGTCGTTTTGAATAAAGCGAGGGTCGAGCTTCGAGTCGTGCATGGTACATTTGAATGAGTGTAGGGACGCACAGCGGCGGGAAACAAAGGCGCACCCGGTTCGGTGCAAAGGAGCAAGCTGCTCGCGCGGCGGGGGATGCAGGGCACAATAGGGAAGACCACACTCTTCTGCTTTAGGAGGACAGTGTTGGAATAACATTTCCCCCTAGACAGACAAGCCTCGCAGCAGGAAGCCGGACTTTACTTTTCAGGCAAATGTTGTGTGAACATGAGACGGGCTTTGCACTGGACGTCTAGGCGACTTGATGGGGCTCTTTCAGGATTTTTAGAATGCGCAAATAGTCTCAAAAACGCACCGGCACAGCAAAGGAAAATTTTGCGCACCAACGCGATTTTGAGCTGAGATTGTTTATTATTATTATTATTATTATTATTACTATGCGCTCTGAAGATCACCAGCTGTGGGTGAAATCACGCTAGAAACATATTTTACGTGAATTCATTTACTTGGATTTGGTTTCTGAAGAATGTACTTACTTGATGGTAATTACCCGGAAAGGATGGAGCGGGGTACGCCACAAAGAAAAACCGTGTACCGGATATCTTTGACACTAGTGAAAAAAGAAACTCTGCAGGATGGCGGAGGCTCAGCGCACCGGCGGCTGGAGAACCCTAAAGTGAGCGCGTACCGGCGGGAGGGAGCCGCTGACGCTCAGCGCAGCTCCCCGCTGGAAGAACTGAAAGAAGTGGAGGACGAGACGGACGAATTTTCTGCACACTCATACATGAGGAACTTCAGGACATTTAGTACTGGACATCTAGAGTTGGGCAGGGTGAAAATCTCAAGGAGGGCGCAGCATTCACATAAAGACAAGGAATTAAATGAAACGTGCATCCTGCCAGAGAATGGACAGAGCAAGGTCATTGAAAACGGGGCACTAGTGCACAAAAAGGCAGATGATGTAGCTGAAAGTGACAGATTGAAATGTGATGCTGAGCATGGAGAAATCTGCAGTACAGCTGCTGCTAATAGAGGAAACACAGACATTCGAAACAAAATCCTCAAGACTTCCCGGAGCACAGAGGAACCGGTCAGTACATGGTCAGATGATACCTCAGAGGAACCCAAGGGTGGCAGGATGGCCGAAGAGAGCTGCATCTCTTATTTGCTGGCTCAAGGGAATGGGAAGTCACCCAAACCAGCACCTGAAACCCCTCCGGTGAAGAGCCACCCAAGCCTGCTGCGGCGAAGTTTCAGCTTTCGCCACTGGACGGGTGGAGAGTTGATCCGCATACGGGCGCTTTCCAAAGAGAAGCACCACAGCAGCTCGGGCTGCATTGGCCATGATGGAGAGCACAGTCAGGTCCAGGCCGGCGTGGTTCTTCAAAACATGGCTTTCGCCGAGTCTGAGTCCACTGAGAAGCGAAACACCTTGGATGTGGGTGAGGTCCTAAGCAAAACTGACTCTGGGACTGAACTGGGCCGCAGGGAGAGGATGAAGGGCAAGAATCGAACGCTGGACAACAGTGACCTGCTCAAGCTGTCGGATAAATCTTTGATGGACAAGGAGGGTTTCATTAGAGGGACAGGCTCCCGTTCCAGCGGGCAGGAACGTAAACTCATTCGGTTCTTCAGCGGTATCTTCTCAAAGCGAGAAGGGACATCCACACCACTTACCAGCCCCAGCAACCAGGCTCTCCGGAAGAATGGCCTACTGGGAAGTCAGCGGAGATCAGAAATGAGCTGCTCGCAGTCCAGTACCGAAAGTGTTAACGGATGCCAACCAGATGGTAATAGCTGTTATCTTTGCTCTATTTTTTTGGCTTCATGTAGGTATGTTATGAGGCAGGAGGATGCTCTGTTTGCTATTGTGGACTTAGGACGGTGGTTAGAGGATGCATGTTTGTTTTGGACAGGAAGGTGTTGTTTAGTCCCCACTTCGCAGGCCGCCTGTATTTCTGTTTCATTATATTGCATGCTTGCAGCTTACTCTGAGAGCTGGCAGCCTTGTTTGCAATGGCAGGTGTTTACATTCTTGAACCATGAATGTAAAAACCTTCATTAAGTGCTGTATCCGTTACCCTGCTCTATATATTTTGCTGGTAATGCACAATGTCAGAGTGACAGTTTCTTCCACTTGTGTTTTCTTCTGGAAGTTTAGAGTTAATATAAGTGGATTGCACTATTCACACAAACACCTTTTTCCTTGTTGTTTCGGATCCATTATCTCACTGTCAGTGTTATTGGTGGCAGCAGGTCGCCTGTGAAGGCCACCACCCTCTCCTGTCATTAATATGGTAATGCAGAGCTGCTGTAGATACTGTGAAGAGTTTCATAGAGATTTGAATGGATTACCACACACCATTTTCTGACTGAGCTCAGCAGACCGCCAAGAAAAGCAGATTGCCTCTGTTTTTTTTTTTGTTTTTTTTACTTTTGATCTCTTTCTTAGTATGTAGATCCCCTTACAAGGATCCCCCATACTAAATTATAATCACAGCAATGCAATTCAATCTTGAAAGACAATTTTATACAGGTATTAACAGTCATATTATAGAGAATGAAATAACTGGCTTTTATGTTGTCACTGTACTCACACTATTGCACATTATATTATCTCTAGAATATTTACTTGGAACTAAGTTGACTGATTAGAGTAATGTTAGGTGTATAAACCTTTAAAATAATAAAATACTATTTTAAGTTAAAATAATCCAGTCAAAATAAAATAATTGTGATGTATGCTCATGATTTATAAGGAGTGTTTAGATAGCATAATGAAACTGTAATATCACATTTTGGTACAATTATTAAGAAATATAAATAAAATAATACATTCTTAACACTGTTAATTTGGCAACCCCAAAAATACTAAACCCCTGTCCTGCTTTGGGTCATACTGTCTGTTCCTGCATAGATTAGTGAATGAAAAATCTTAGAAAGGATATTAACAATACCTTTCTGTTTGAATTTTGTAATACGATGGTGATGCAGTCTTGATTAGATTGGAAGTTTTTTTTTTAAGTTTGTGTCAGTGACGTAGCTCAGCAGAGGGATTATTTCAGGACCGTGTTAATGATCAGGTCAGCACTAGTGCCTGTAACAAGGCATGTAGTAAAACCTTAGTTGATTAGCCGTTTCCACATTCCTTAGATTCCAGAGACATTCTTGACTCGTCTGAAGAAATACATTCTTGCCAATTAGATAATGATCATCTTACATAGAGCAGTGTTTCCTTCTAAATGAGCGGCTTTACCTGGATCTGTTTAGTGATGCACCAATCTATCCGATCCATCCAATCTATTGTTATTGGCTGAAATTAGGGCTGCATGATAAATCGCATGCGATATTTAACGCGCATCTTGTCAGAAAGCCGGTTCTGTAATCAGCGGTAAATCTCCATCACGTGAACCGGCTTGCTGACAAGATGCGCGTTAAATATCGCATGCGATTTATCGTGCAGCCCTAGCTGAAATTCAGGGCTGATATTTTAAATAGTGTTATGCAAAATGTAAAACATATGGAGGCATTGATTATGAATAACACAGTACTTTCTCAGCACCCTGCGCATGATTCACCAAAGCATATTCACTTTCATTATAAATTATATTTATATTATATTCATTATAATGAAAAGAGTGGCCAGAATATTCTTTGAAAACTCATCTTTTGTTTTCCACATAATATAGAAGGTCATACAGGAATCACATACGGGGACTAAATTACAGATTTTTCATTTTTGGGTATTTTTAAGAGCTTACCATGTTGTATGTTCATTGCAAAAAGTTTATTCTGCAATTTGGTTGATTTTTAGGGATTTTAGCCGATCATTAGTAGTTTGTGTAACACTAACACTAATGAGAGTAAACGAATCAAATTCAAATTCTGATTGATTGCATTTCTAAAATGGTTTTCATTTTTGCTTTCAAAGCAAAGCTATGTTAGGCATTAGGGCACACCTGCCTCCTTTGAGGTTTATTTTTAGTTAGTTGCTTGTTTCATGACTCAGCCGGTGTGTGTAGCTCTGACGTTTCCTCTGCATGCAACCTTGGAGTCATTAGTTCGCTTCAGTTCAGTTAGCATTGCTGTGTTAGTTAGCAGCCGGATGGGGTATGACTTTCATTCATTTGGCTCTGTGCAAGCAGGATGTGAGATGGCACTGCAAAGTCAGCGTTATATAGTCCTGCAGGGTATATTCCCAGATCCCAGATGGGTCCTACATATGGATTTGTTTATAGGCAGCTGATGTCCTCAGAGGGCGCTTTCCTATAGCTCGAATGTGCAGCGAGGAATCATTCAAAATAAGAGCAGAAATGTGTATTAATTAGGGATGTAATGATTCACGCAACTCATGATGCGATACGATTCACGATACTGATTTCACAATATGATTATCTCACAATTTTTTTATTATAAATGAAATGGTGTCCTTTTATTATTTCTTAGACAAAATGCTGCACATTTGTTTGGAAAGTTGAAATGTGTCAAATAACACAATTACATTGAAAATTTAAAACAAATCCCAAATCAAATAAATAAATAATACAAAAAATAATAATTTTCTTCATATAAACAAGGCTTTGCCTGTGCTCTTTCCCATTTAAAATTAGAGGCATCCACTGCATTTTTATCACGATCCAAACAAAAAGATGCTTCATACATGCAGCATTGAGCAGTTTTTGATTTAAATTAGATTGAATAATTAAAAATTTGAATCAAAAACAGAATGGTCTGACTTTAGCTTTGTAAAAATACTTTACAAAAACAGCAGACGGGCTGAATGAGAACGCAAATTCTCTCTCTGACAGCAGGTGGCTTTTATGGAACAGCAGAAATATAGCGTTTCCTTGGTTACCGCTGTAAACAAAGCAGCTCTGCGTTTAATATGCATTATACCAAAGACTATAGAATACCCAAGACGTGTCACTCATATAGTTTTGAATGGGGAAAAATGCAACGCTCAATATGGCCCCTCTATAGAACGAAGCCCCGCCTTCTGAGTAAAAGAGCCAATCAGCGTGTCACTGCAGCTGCCGTTAGAAGTCCTGGTTGCTATAGAAACAGTCAGCATTCTGATACGTGTGCTTAGGACTGCGCACTGGCTGGTCTAGTCTGATAAATAAGCTTTTTTAAACGCTATTAGAGCAAAAGAAACAACATTTATGAGACAGTTGTTGTCAGATTACATTGGTGATTTCAAATATGAATTTTAATCTTAAACTTGGCGAACGGTTTTGGAGAATTTGATGTTTCCCCATTCAAAGAGATAGGAGCTGCACTTGCATGCCTGAGAGGAGTTTCAAAGATGGCTGCCGAGTGACATTACTTTTTTGATTATACAGAGGCGAGGTGAAAAGAAAATACCATCAAAGCTTACCTGGAGACAGTCATTTCTCCTCAGAGATACATTCAGATACATTCATATAAACCCCCACCCCCTACTGTATCGCGATTCATTTAACATCTCAACCGACTTGAATCGTAACATATTTTTACAGATTTTCAGCAGGCTCGGGGTGCATCGTTACATCCCTAGTATTAATTAATTAAATGGGCAGTTTAGATTTTTATTGCAATTTTCAGACCTCTGTTTGCAGAACTCTAGATTTTAATTTGGGCAGTTATTCACCAAATGGATGCCTGTGACTTGGAAGGCAGGATGTCATAGTCAATGCTGCAGTTTTTTTTTTTTTTTTTTACTGTAGTTCAGAGACACAAAATAAGAAATACACAACTGTGTTCATTTGTTTTGGACATTTTATCTGTACTCCGCATCCCAGGCAACGCACATCTGTACACATCTGTGAGTCTGCATAAAGATAGAACCTGAAATAATGATTCTGTGCCCAATTTGTCTCTTTACAGTAGCAGTGCCCTAGCGGCTCCCTACTGTACACCCTTTATCTTTTTCCCTTTTGCTTCTTTAAAATTTACAGATGGACTGAAATTTTGGCCACCAGTATTTAATAATATTAAAATAATATCCATTATTTTAAAAGTATTCAGTGTACCTCCCAATATTTTAAGAGTTGTTAGATGTTGCGTTTGTAATGCCACAGAAGAACAAGTATCATCACTTAGAATTTTTTTTCTTTCAGTTTCTGATTTTCAGCCCAGCATTCACAATTTTTGCATTCAATTTCAGTATTCATTGTAGAAGCGCCATTTACATTAACATTGCTTTTGTTGGTGTCCACAAATTAGAGAAGAATGTCAATGTGGCTATAAAGCGATAATTCAACCAAAATTTCAATTAAAATTTACATCATTGGCTCACCCCAACATGTATTTTGTTCTTTTCCATGCAAATACAGTAAATGGATTGGAACTTTTAAGCTTCAAGTAGGACGCACAAGCAACATAAACATATCATAAAAGTAGTCTGTATGACTTTTTGCACTATATTCCAAGTGTTCTGAATTTGTGCAGTAGCTTCATGTGATAAACAAACCAATATTTAAGTGATTATTCCCTGAAAATCTTCCCCTCTAATGTGCGGTTATTCACGCTGAGTGGATCATTTGAGTTAGTCAGTTGAACTCAAGAATTCGATCGCTCCAATTTGTGAACTGGACATTGCTACACCATTCATGAACTCTCATTAAAGTACCAGAGAGCTCTAGGGTGGATTCCACTTCAAATGTTTATTGCATTGCGGGGTGGCTTTTTTTTTTCCAAATCCTATAACATGTTAAAGGTGCGGGTCACATGAGCGTGCAAAATAAGGTCCATTGTCAGTGTAGAGATGCATGGAGCACTGCTCACACACAGAGTAATCGGTATCAAAACAAGCAGCTTCCTGTTGTTCAGCTCAACTTGAAAATCTGTGTGGGGAAAGATTGTCAGTTGTCACCTTCATGTAAATTTCCCAATCTCACAGATTACTATTGGAATGACTGGATTGACCCGTGAAATTTCACAGAGCAACAGTAAATGTGACGCACCTTAAGAAAGATGTATAATTTTTGCCACTCTTGGTGTCTTAGGTTTCAACAAAATGTAATGCTTATGGAAAGCAGAAGCTGTAAAACCCCATATCATTGATGCTACCAGGATGAAGTGGCTAGAGGAAGTAATTGACGCGCCAGTGTTTTTTTACATTGAGTCATTGGGAAGTGTTGAAATAGAACTAACTCTCAGCTTCCTCTGGAACAGAGTGATCACAAGGGTGTCCATTTCAGTGTTCTGCTCAGGTGTTTGCTGTTGGTAGGGTGAATTTTGTATATTGTGAAATAGCTGGAGGGTCTGAACTGTGACTATCTGTCCCACTTCCCCCTCCTTCAACACGAGACATCTATTGGTGTCAGGTATGAGTGGGTGGGTGGGGTTGTGTGTGTGACCTATATCTACAGCCATGCAGAAGTAATGCTGGTTGCATGTGGAAATGTGACATGCTGGATGTGATAAGAGCATGGCTGGAGTTTCTCATGGGACGAGTGTCTGAGAGTGCAGTGGAAGCAGACTTTCGGATGCACACACATACAGACAGAAGTCGGATGGTCTTTTTGCAGACAGTTATTGTCAGTGACAGAGTCAGACACTGGTCTGGACTTGTTTTGCTTTAAGAAGTGTTTAAGGGGCCATTCACACAGAAAGAGTTCTTGTTTTTCAAAAGTTGCACTTTTCAGAGCTTGACACTGCATTATAAAAACAGTGCTCATGTGAGATGCTGCAAAAAAAAAAAGAAGACATGACCTCAACAGTCAAAGACATCAATCTAGTGCATGTTTACATTGAAACAAAATGAGAGAAAATCTCTAATACACACTTGACACATAAGGAAGAATTTTACAATTATGATTCCTTAATAATTCCATTAATGATTCTTTTAATATTTTTTTTCAGAGGGAGAAATCTTTAAAAAAAGAAACTCATTTATTATTATTGCATTTAATGCCCTTAGCAGTTATTCCAGATTTCAAGAGAACGGATATGAAAAATCAGAAATTTAATATGCATTAATGCATTAAGTTAGCATTAAGAAGAATCGGCTCTCAAGAGGAATTCATTCTGAAATCAGACTGCACTGGTTGTGCTGTATGTTTTTGTTTCCTGTTCACACCAACACAAATGTTTGGCACAAAAATCTGTTCTGATTTTTCATGCAATTTTGTCTGTTTGAATCAATGCAAAAAATTCAAGACTACAGACAAGCTGAATGACAATGCAAAATTCAATCTCTGATGCATATGGAGAAGCTGAAATACAGTGGTAACTTTTTGTTTCTGACACCTGCTTGGCAGAGGAAAGAAAGTCAAACAGTATTTACATGTTTTCAAACAGATTTTTGTTTGGACATGTAACAAAGTGTGAATTAGAGGTTAACTGATTTTACCGATACTGATAGCTAGGTTAGACCACAATGGCCGATAACAGATTAATCAACCAATAGTTTTTAAAATGGGTACTGTATATGAATGAATGAATGAATGAACGAACGAACGAACGAACGAACGAACGAACGAACGAACGAACGAACGAACGAACGAACGAACGAACGAACGAACGAACGAACGAACGAACGAACGAACGAACGAACGAACGAACGAACGAACGAACGAACGAACGAACGAACGAACGAACGAACGAACGAACGAACGAACGAACGAACGAAGGAATGAACTTTATCACACACACACACACACACACAAAGTATTGAACCATACTTTTAATATGGAATAAAAATATTCATTAAATATTAATTATACATTGATCATTAATGTTAGTTCATAGTTCATTCATGTTAAGAAATGCAAATTTAAAAAATATATTAAAAAAAATTAACACTCTTAACAATGAACAATACTTATTAGAGCCCCACCGATATATCGTTTTGCCGATATGAGCCTGTCGCCGATATATCGGTCCCCGCGTCGATAGCCCACTGGGTTCGGGAGTTACGGTTGGTTAAATTCGCGGTCTGGCGCCGACCGATCAAGCGATCCCGGGGGGCGGCGTTCGAGAGGGCTCCTCGAGCTGAAGGGATCCCCCGAATTTGGTGGAGATCCGCCGGCGCATTCGCCCGATAGTGACACCAGCCAACACTTTCACTTCAGTAAGGAGGTCTCTTGTTCAGGCAGCAG
>NW_015637531.1:47593-56690 GCF_001515625.1 Sinocyclocheilus rhinocerous
GCGGCGCTATCTGCTTGTTAACCAGGGTTCAAAGTCCAAAGCGCGAGGAAAATCTGCGCTGATACAGTCGTCAGTTGCTCAGTCACATTTTTATGAATTTTTACAAGTCATGTGACAATGCGATACGTACGACGTATTTGTAATGAGACTCATTTATAAATCTGTTGTCAACAAAAATAAGCATTGAGGTCTTCCTGTGCGTTTCCGCCAAAATAAAAGTTGAGAAAAAGCAAGAACTCTTATCAACATTCATAAATGTTAGTATTGTAATTTTACTGTTGTTCTGTAAAATAAAATAAAAAGTAAGACAATAATAATGATAATAATCATTACAACAGCTCTGTTTTAATACATTTATTATAACATTCACACATAGTGTTCAAATTAGGATCTGTAATATTTTCTAATGTTTTAAAAGAAGTCTCTTCTCAGCAAGGCTGCTTTTAATTGTACAGTAAAAAAAAATATTAAAAAAACATGCCTGATTCAAGATGGCCAAAAATTTTTTAAAAATGTTCAGTGTTAAATATTTTTTAATTGTTGTTTTGTAATTGATTTTTTTTTTTGGGAAAAGCAAGACAAAACAGTAAAAAGCACATTTTGGCTTTTTAATTTATGCAATGGTGAAAAAAAAATTTGGCAAAATATATGGGGGAAAAAACTAAAAAAAAACGTATTCGGCCTTCAGCCCAGTGTTTAATTTTGTTCGGTTTCGGCTTCAGCCAAGAATTTTCATTTCGGTGCATCCCTAGTTTTGAGTCTTCTTTTTTTTTTTACTTGTGTTTTTGCACGCATGCAAAACATTCCCCAAACAAATATTCAAATGAAATCAAGTAGGCTAACTTTCAGTTATAAAGCGTTTAATTCATTGAATTGAGCAAAAATGGGTATTAAGGCCCATTCACACCAAGCATGATAACTGTAACAAAAACTATATTATTATTTTAATAGTTTTTTAACTATTTTGACAGTAGCACAAATCCGTGAATGAATGTTCCGAAGTGAAAAACTTACCCAGAATGAAGTTGAATGGAATTGAATTGAATTAAAGTTGAATAAACTTCAACTTTACTGTTCAGTGCACTGATGTCAGACTCATTTTGGATAATAAAGTTTATTGTTAAATTGTTAAATTTGCTAATGTTCTAATGCTAATGTTCGCGCCCTCTCAGCCTTGACTGCAAATATACTGCTGTTCTTTCTCTAATAATGCAGCATCTAATCAACAAATTAATTACTTTATAATCATATGAAAACATGTACTATATAGTATACTGTATACACACCGTTTTGTCTATTTTAAATCCGCATCTGAAGTTTCCCGCTCTGTGCAGCGTGCAGCTTCACGTGTCAAAACAAACAGCACGAGTTAGCGATTCGCTTCTAGAGTTCGCTCTTGTACTGTATAATGACAGCAGACCTTCTCCAGCAAAGGACACAACCCAGAAAAACAATGGGCATGGATTTTTGGCTATAGCCAATAGTTCCAGCAGTCAATTATCGGTGCCGATTAATTGGCACAACCGATCAATCGTTCGCCTCTAGTGTGAACTTTTTTGCAATAGAAAATATATTAGAAAACCTCTCCGTAAAAAAAAAAAAATTTTGACTGCATGTTATGTTTTTATTGGTCTGAACAGACCAATGAAAATGTTGATCGCACCAAACATTGATCTTGGTGTGAACGGGCGAGTCATTCATTCGAGAATTGGCATACACTGTTTGCACTGTATGTTGTGTTATGCTGCTGAAGAGTAGGGCAGGAAACACTGTTAAAATATTTCAGTACGGTGTTCTGTCCACATCAGTGGAATAATGCACAACTAGGAGCTGTTAACAGAACCGAAAGTCATGAAAATCATTTGGTTCTGGTTCTTTTTTTTTTTTTTTTTTTTAAATGGGACATGTTCTGAAGAAAAGAGACATAATGTGAAAGGAATCTCACTGTGGATTGCAGCCAGAGATGGGTTGTTGAGTTGTACTGTATCCATGCAGCTGTCATCACTGCAGCGTTCTGTAGAATATCCACTCCAGAACAAAGACACAACAGGAACAAACTTAATGTGGCTTTTGTTTCCCATGTGGTGCGAGAGGAGGAAGTAAAGGAGAAGGATTGAGCTAAAAGAGTGAATTACTTTGTGTGTGAAGGTCAGTGTTCTTGGAAGTTGGATGTTGACGCATGCTGGTTTTATTGGATAGAGAAAGCAGAGAACAGCTGGGAGTAGTAGGAAGAAAATCGGGACTCACTGCAGGCCAGACTCAAACCTGCATCACCTGCTTGAGTAACACCTAAAACGTTGCACAATGATCTTTTTATTGGAGTGTTTTTATTGAGAAAAGAGGGTCTTCCCGGGCTCACTGCTAGTAGTTGTGATCGTAGACTAAGTGTGTGTGTGTACGTCTCTGCAGTAGTCCTTTGTGGCTACTCCTGGCTTCGTACTACTGCAGAAGTAGTGCTGTGTAAAAATAACGAGCCCTACCCGAGTGAACAGGGATGGGGGGGAGGAGTGGACCGTGTCTGAAACTCAGATGCACTCATCCTGCAGTGTTTTGTTGGTCAGTTTCTGTCTTTATTCACCATGTGGTAATTGAAGCAGACGTCGTTATGTACAGAATCCTTTGAAATCTTCTATTTTAAAGTTTAATGAAGTAGTTTAATGTGTCTTACCTTTGCAGTCTGACTTCTCCAGATTCGAGGGGAGTCACGGAAAGTTGGAGCAAGGTTTACAGAATGAGCGTGTCGATTCTGCTTGTGTTTCAGTGATGTGCATTCATACGGTAGTAGTGTGTGTATTGTGTTTGTGACAGAGTGAGAAAGACTGTTATAGCTTTAGGCGATAATACTGACCTGACCACGTTTGCATAATGCCACGACACGTGCTTAAAAGCCTTCACTAACTATATGCTATTTTCTTTGATGAGGGATGACGAGAACACAAAAATAGAAACCTGCAGCAGTGCATACACTATTCTCACACACAATATTCTATCTCATGGACTACTGTACATTTTATATTGCTGAAGTTTTGAAGTTTGGCTGCATGCACTTGATATTTAATTTACATAATATTTTCTAACAATAATTAGAAATCTTATTAAAAAAGAATCAAGATGAAAACTATTTGAATGTGAAAAATCTGTAAAAAAAAAAATTCTTCAGATCTATTATAGTATTTTTCACAAGTAAAGAAGTTGCTAAAAATCACAAATTAAAAAGTAAACACTGAAATGTCAAGTTCATGGCATTAAATATTTATTAGCCGACAGTATAGGTAAAAAAGCTTTTAGTAGCATTTTCCTTTCAAGTATTAGACAGAACTGTTAAACAAAGACACTAAACTAAGCAAGACTAAGAATGGAAGCTCCTTCTGTGTTCTGGTGCTGTCAAAATAAATGTCCTGTTTCTGACACTTATCGGCCAAACAGAACAATTTTTTGGTAAAGAGATATGATACGATAATTAAAAAAGGTCAAATATCATTGATATATCAGTATTGACCAGAATTAATAAAAATAAACGCCATGGAGCAGTCACAGTAATCACAATAATATTAATTTTTGACAGTATCCATCATTTTATACACATTTTAATGGAAAAATTAAAACTACTATAAAAGAATTATTCTTCTGGCAATTTTTTGGGTAATTGTAAATACCGTTTTATGGATTATATGCTCATCATTGTTTTTTTAAATACAAGCAATGTTCTGTTTCTTTTTTTTTATTTATCATGAGCATTTTCTTTGGCTACATTTACACCAGGTCACTTTTACTGATCGGATAGCTGTCTGATTTGTTAAAATGATTCCATTTACACATGGTTACATAAATGTGTCTCTGCAAAACGGATATAAATCTGATCTTCAATTCTCACACTATTTGCAAATTTAATGTCAATGAAAGCAACGTATATGCGCTGCATTTTATTCTTCATCAGCTAATTTCGAGATCAAAGACTGCAACATGAGAAAGCGTCATCAGCACTGGTTCTGATTCTAAAGGTTTCAGTAAGGATGTCAGTTAAGTGCTTTGACTGATTCCATGAATTCATTTAGTGAAGGATTTGTCAGATAGAGTCCAGCCTTTAACTCCTGAGTTCATGTGTCTTTTGCTTGTGAATCAGACTGCACCGATCGTGCTGTATGTTTTTGCATGCACCAGTATGTACAGCAGTGTTTCTTTTTCTGTCGTTTAGGTTAATTAAGTGTCTAGTATATAGATCAGCAGGGTTTTCATTGCATCCCATTCTTAGGTTCATTACCCTCAGACACCACAGCACGATCCCATTAAACACATGCTGTGTCTGAATACACACCTGCTTGTGTGTGAGAGGCACTGAGAGATCTGTGTGAAGATAGAGCAGGCAACCTGACAGCTTTATGTCGACTACTGAGTGTTTGGAAGCAGATTACATTCTACTATCTCAGTGTTTATACTCTCATAGACACTGATGTGATCCAAGCTGGTATTAAGGTCAGTGTGTGTGTTTGTGTCAGAGAGAGGATAAATTAGAGCTGTGCCACATGCTCTGAGGAAACCAAATGCTAAACAGTGGGAGGGAGTTTTGCAGCCTTCTTTGTAGACCATTGTCGTGATCATTAGCTAGAATTTTACATTGGATCGTGTTGTGCGTCTGTGAGAGCTTCAGTAGCTGTTATTAGATGTGGTTAGACAGCTGTGTGAGTACAGATGAATGTGATCATGTTTATCCCCCTACTAGATGAATCAGGCAGACTCAGTTCCTTGTCCCCCACCTGACCTTAAAACACTTTTTTTTCTCAATCAGCATATATACGCCGCTTCGTAAGATTGTTATGTCGGTCAGAGGTCCAGATGGTGTCCCAGAGCAGAATGAGGGGAAGACAAATGGGATGTCTCATGTAAAACAAGATTTTCCACTTTTTTTGTCTATAGTACTAAAAGTGTTCTGCAAAACTATCAGATATTGTAATTGTATTTACATCACAAGCCATGTGCGCAATTACAAATGACTACCCACGTTTAACTTGTCCCACACTAATAAATGACAGCATGAACTATGCCAGTAAAATGAGTTTACCAATGAACACAGGACATTCAGATACACAAATGATAAAAGTTAAGTAGCAAGAACTGAATGTATCCATACAATACATTAAAGGCATTCTACCCAGTGTTTCCTACTCCCTTTCACTCTATGTGTGGCGGCACTTCCCCAAGGGGGAGAAATATATACCGGTTATATATATCGGTTCACATTTACAACTCTGTTCACATTGCTCTGCGTGTTTGCTGCGTAAAAACATCAGCCGATTTTTGCATTGGTCTGAATCAAAACAGCAGACAAGCTAATTGAAAATGCTAATTCATTCTCTGCCAGCAGGAAGTGCTTTTGGAGGGCAGAAATAGCAGTTTTCCCCGGTAACGGCTGTAATCAAAGCAGCGCTGCACTCACAAATGCTTGTTTATCAGGCATTACACGCAAGATGAAATGAAAATGACATCGAAGCTTTTCTGAAGACAGTCGGTTTCCTTCAAAGATACATTTATATAAACCGGTACCGTTTTTTGATTTTGAAACGGTGTTCATGTTTGTTCAACGAAGTCAAAGCCTTTTGGAAAATCTATTTGTGGCGGTCATTTTTGATATTGTGGCGGGCCGCCACAAATAAATCAATGTACAGGAAACACTGCTACCTATGAATACTTAAATTGGATGCTTTTACGTGTCATATTAGTGCTGATTGTATACGGTCATATTTATTAATATTTTGAACTAGCTTTTATTTTTATATTTTCCATTTTCATTTTAGAGATTACATTCTACTATCTCAGTGTTTATACTCTCGTAGACTCTGATGTGATCCAAGCTGGTATTAAGGTCAGTGTGTGTGTTTGTGTCTGAGAGAGAGGATAAATTAGAGCTGTGCCACATGCTCTGAGGAAACCAAATGCTAAACAGTGGGAGGGAGTTTTGCAGCCTTCTTTGTAGACCATTGTCGTGATCATTAGCTAGAATTTTACATTGGATCGTGTTGTGCGTCTGTGAGAGCTTCAGTAGCTGTTATTAGATGTGGTTAGACAGCTGTGTGAGTACAGATGAATGTGATCATGTTTATCCCCCTACTAGATGAATCAGGCAGACTCAGTTCCTTGTCCCCCACCTGACCTTAAAACACTTTTTTTTCTCAATCAGCATATATACGCCGCTTCGTAAGATTGTTATGTCGGTCAGAGGTCCAGATGGTGTCCCAGAGCAGAATGAGGGGAAGACAAATGGGATGTCTCATGTAAAACAAGATTTTCCACTTTTTTTGTCTATAGTACTAAAAGTGTTCTGCAAAACTATCAGATATTGTAATTGTATTTACATCACAAGCCATGTGCGCAATTACAAATGACTACCCACGTTTAACTTGTCCCACACTAATAAATGACAGCATGAACTATGCCAGTAAAATGAGTTTACCAATGAACACAGGACATTCAGATACACAAATGATAAAAGTTAAGTAGCAAGAACTGAATGTATCCATACAATACATTAAAGGCATTCTACCCAGTGTTTCCTACTCCCTTTCACTCTATGTGTGGCGGCACTTCCCCAAGGGGGAGAAATATATACCGGTTATATATATCGGTTCACATTTACAACTCTGTTCACATTGCTCTGCGTGTTTGCTGCGTAAAAACATCAGCCGATTTTTGCATTGGTCTGAATCAAAACAGCAGACAAGCTAATTGAAAATGCTAATTCATTCTCTGCCAGCAGGAAGTGCTTTTGGAGGGCAGAAATAGCAGTTTTCCCCGGTAACGGCTGTAATCAAAGCAGCGCTGCACTCACAAATGCTTGTTTATCAGGCATTACACGCAAGATGAAATGAAAATGACATCGAAGCTTTTCTGAAGACAGTCGGTTTCCTTCAAAGATACATTTATATAAACCGGTACCGTTTTTTGATTTTGAAACGGTGTTCATGTTTGTTCAACGAAGTCAAAGCCTTTTGGAAAATCTATTTGTGGCGGTCATTTTTGATATTGTGGCGGGCCGCCACAAATAAATCAATGTACAGGAAACACTGCTACCTATGAATACTTAAATTGGATGCTTTTACGTGTCATATTAGTGCTGATTGTATACGGTCATATTTATTAATATTTTGAACTAGCTTTTATTTTTATATTTTCCATTTTCATTTTAGTTTAGTGTTTTTTTTTTTGTATTTTTAAAGTTTTGTTCAGTTTTAATTCATTTTTATTTCAGTTTTAGTAATAGTTCTTCAACTTATTTTATCTGTTAGTTGCCAAAACATTTCATAACAAAATTTATAATTTTCATTAATTGAAATAATGCTGATAAGTAGAAAGTAGAGAGTGATACTGATAATAATAATTTTCTTTTAATCTGAATGGTTATTGGTTCTTTAATATCAGGTCTGTCGATAAATGATATAATTTATTGGGTTTATAAAGAAAAGCTCCCAATTTCGATATTCACAAATAGAGATACTTATTTTACGTATTAATTAAAAAATGTTTTAATTATTGTCATTATTTCTAAAATGAGAAATGTGTAGCATGACAATTAGATATTACCCAAAAGAAAGATAAATTTGTCTAGTTTTCAAAACAACTTCGCATGAATATAATGGCATAAATAACATAAATATTAATAAAATATATATTAGTAACATAATTATGTTTTTTTATTGTATTATAATGTTAGTTTAATCTATATTATGGCAAATAGAAAAAATGAAACAACAAAAAAATCAGTTCTGCTTATTGGTTATCAGACAACTAAGTAAAACAATAATCTGTACTATTGATCCTAATGCAATATCAGATGAAAGTGTAAAAAAGTCGAACTTGATAACTTTTTGATGAAAGAAAAGAAAATGGACTAGCAATAATGTTAAATTGCCATAGAACAGGGGTGTCAAACTCAATTGACATTTAGTAAGAAAATGTCCCTCACAGACGGAGCGTTTTTCAGTTGCTGTTTTGCATAGGAGCTGCTCTTCTGCCCACCGCTTTACTCGGCCCTGGGATTTGAATGAGTTTTTGCCTCCATCTGTCTGTCTGCGTGTGTGGGTGTTATGAGGGGCTGTAGTGGCAAACTCTTGTATTTAGTTTTTTTTGTTATGTCTTTTCCATGGGTGTTTGCTTGTTCTCTGTCCTGTTATCTTCTGCATGAAATGGAAAATAAAGGAAGAGAGGGACAGTGCGGTGAGATTTTGCCTGGGAATGTGAAACTGGAGGTGGGGGAAGCCCGCCTGGGTGTGCCAGCTGAGATTTGGCTGCCCAAGAATTTGGAAAATAGATGTAGAGGTGAAGAGAGATAGAGAGCAAGACAGCTATTCACATCTTCATCCTAGAAGAAAAATTTATGTCTGTTGTAGCGTTCCAGCTAGGGCTGCACGATATTGGAAAAAACTCACATTGCGATATTTTATTTTTCTGCGATATATATATATTGCTTTTGCCTGGGAAGGGAAACTGGGAGGTGGGGAAGCCCGCCTGGGTGTGCCAGCTGAGATTTGGCTGCCCAAGAATTTGGAAAATAGATGTAGAGGTGAAGAGAGATAGAGAGCAAGACAGCTATTCACATCTTCATCCTAGAAGAAAAATTTATGTCTGTTGTAGCGTTCCAGCTAGGGCTGCACGATATTGGAAAAAACTCACATTGCGATATTTTATTTTTCTGCGATATATATATATATTGCGATATGAAAAAAAAAAAATCACCACATGACTTGAATAGTTTATTTGGGGGAAAAAAATAAATCAATGATTGAGGTGATTTTATAGGCGAGTAAATCAGCATAGGAAATAAACAAATTACAAGCATAGATCAATATAACAGAACAAAGATACAAATGAAATAAGCAGTGCTTTATATTTTTCAGGTAAATCTAACAGTATTCAGGTACAGAAATGGAATAATCAAACGTAAAATAACACTGCATAGTCTTCACTGTATAAATTAAATCTAATAAATCTGTGTTAAAGCTACAAAAGTGATTTTTCTTTGTGTTTTGTTGTTTGATTAACATTTATAACACAGAAAGCCTCAGGATCATTAAACTGCTGTAAACCAATATAGGCTACTGTTACA
>NW_015637531.1:57056-57682 GCF_001515625.1 Sinocyclocheilus rhinocerous
AAATCTGTGTTAAAGCTACAAAAGTGAGTTTTCTTTGTGTATTGTTGTTTGATTAACATTCATAACACAGAAAACCTCAGGAACATTAAACTGCTGTAAACCAATATACTGTTAAACATCCATTTTCTTTCTCAATTGTTTACCTTCACCTAAGCCTAAAACTGAGTTTACAAGGATACTTGCAGAGCACAGTATTTCAGGCACAAATAGAAGCAGAAGTGAACAGAATTCAGTGTTCACGTACACTGGACGTGAGCGGCGCGGTGCGACGCGACAAAATACAATGAATTCATTATAATCAATGATGCTCTGTCTACACTGGATGCAATAGTTGCAGCTGGATATATCTCACTGGATGCGGCGCGGCACACAAATCCCCGACAGTAAACTGATGCCGCGTTCTCTTTATGACGTACTGACACAAATGATTGTTCAAATGATTGTACAAGTTCAAATGATTGGCTTCGCGTCCAGTGTAGACAGACTTTGGGGCCATTCACATGTCGCGCCTAAAAACGCGTGGGAAAACACCAGTCGTGCCACTTTCTCCTTCTTTCCAAAGCGCTCGGGAGCTTGTGCTTTCGTGGCATCTGCCGTTGCTAAGCAACCGTGACCTGCGCTCTCCA
>NW_015637531.1:58876-61058 GCF_001515625.1 Sinocyclocheilus rhinocerous
GCCAAAGCGCTCGGGAGCTTGCGCTTTCGTGGAATCTGACGTTGCTAAGCGACCGTGACCTGCGCTCTCCGCGACGACGCGGAAGTTTCAGCAAAGGATAAATGGATTTCCAGCACTGAAAATCGCGTGCAGTAGCTCTGCTACTAAATATATTTAAAATGGGTATCTCTGTACAGCTGTCGTGTTCGGTTTAGACACTGTGTCTGTGTGTGAGCAAAATAAAAACCAATCAGTATAAATATAACGATCAGTAGCCTATACTAAACATCGCACATCCTGCGATGTGACTATCGCGGATGCGCACATCGCGATGTCGATGCTGAAACGATATATCGTGCAGCCCTAGTTCCAGCAGCTTAACTGGTCTTTGAACCTGATATTTGCTGAATTAGAAATAATTTGAAAATGAATCTATGCGAAAAGAAAATTGTATAAAATATAAACCTGGAAAATAAACTTAATAATTTAGATACCAAGCAACTTCTATCTGTCGATGCCGATAAATAAAAAAAATTTATCATATCAGCCTACTATATGTAATATTCTGCAAATATAATGACAAAATAATAATAAATTAATAATCATTCAATGCAGAAAATGCATTTCAATATTTTTACATAATTTAGTCCTAGGTGTATTGTACAAATAATTTTATCATTTTATTTATTTCATTGATTTATTTGCATTAATTTGTTGCTACATTTATTTATCAATCCATCTATCCATCCAATATGTTTAGTGTTATTGGTTGATCAATCATCATAATATCTAGGTAACTAGTATCCAGTTAATATGTGTTTTTGATAGTTAGCGTTGATCATTTCATAGAAGGTGGAGTGTTCTTACGTTCGTGACCAAATAAGTTTATATTTTTGGCCTTTTTTATTGTGTAGGAATGTAGAGGGTATATCATCACTTTGATATAATGATTTTACTGGATCATTATGCACAAGCATTAACTACATAGCTTTTAAGACATGTGTCTTTTCTGATTGCACCACCATGGCTCCACAGTTACCCAGCGTTGTGTCTGTCAACTCTGCAGTGAAGAACAGCTGTGGTCTGCCACCTCTCATGCTCATGTCTGCAGCCCTGAGTGCCTGCCAAGGCACCTGTGCCAAGGAATTAGGCCACATCTGTAGAGTGTGTTGCAGCTGCATAGAACAGATAGCAGCACCCAAACATTTCTGTGGCATACATCCAGACGTGGGATCAGAAGGAAGAACATCTTATGTGGCATTAGGAATTCATGGCTCTGTGTGTGTGGGAGAGCAGTTGGCGTGTCTTCGCTTTACTGCAGGTGTCACCTGTTCAGGCAGTCGATGAGCATGTAATCAAAAGTAAGG
The DNA here is from genome assembly GCF_001515625.1 of Sinocyclocheilus rhinocerous. Lineage (NCBI taxonomy): Eukaryota > Metazoa > Chordata > Actinopteri > Cypriniformes > Cyprinidae > Sinocyclocheilus > Sinocyclocheilus rhinocerous. Next base: position 60,223 of record NW_015637531.1, read on the forward strand.
ATGAGATACAATTGGCTTGAAAATTCTTGCTATGTTCAATGCAAAATCTTGAGCTTACCGCAGAGTTCCAGAATATTCTGTTTATCTCTCTAATTCTCTTTATCTTCTTTTGCATCATCAGCGTCCCGTCTTGTCTTTTGGTTTTGTGCACAGGTGTACTTGGCTGTTAAGACTGTTGTTGTCCTCTACTATGTCTCAATGAGGTTGACTTCCTGTCTCAGGGTGGTCGTGTGTCCTTAAAAAGTCTTAAAATGTCTTACATTCAGATTCAAATTGTAGCAGGCAGAGCAAACTCACTGTTCATGATGCATGAAAGAAAAATATAGACCTAAATATTGAATTGGGGGTGAGGGGTACTGACTGACTGTCTTAGAAAAGTTTAGATGGCATTTTCCTTTTTTTTTCTTACCTCTGTGTTCATAAGCGCAGCTGCTTTGTTTACAGTGGAAACCAAGGAAACGCTATATTGCTGATGTTTGGTAAGCGTGAAATTGCATTTTCATTCAGCCAGTCTGTTGTTTTGTGCAGGTGTCTTATGTAGCATAATTTCACACATCTAAAGTCAGACCATTCTGTTTTTGCTTTAAATCTTGAAATTATACAATCTAATTGATATAAAAAACAACTGCTCATGTTAGTTCATAATCGCAGATGAGTCGCATTCGATTAAGATATTGCGTAGCTTGTCAGTCTAAGTGTTTTTATTAATGCCATTTATGTTTTTGGTAATACAGCGTATAGCACTAGTCAACTAAATGAATGTAACATGGCAAAGATGAATGCACTTTTGGAAGTTGAATGTAAGGGAAATGTCATTTTGGAATTTCTGTGGTTTA
>NW_015637531.1:61243-74166 GCF_001515625.1 Sinocyclocheilus rhinocerous
TAAGATTTTATAATAAATCTTTGAAAATCAAAATCTGGATTTGAATTTTTTATGTTATTATAACCTAAGGATGCTATGTGAAAGTTTGAAACAGAAAATAGTGGTTTCCATTTTGCCACTTTCTTGGTAAAGAAAACACATTTTTACTCAAATTAATCTAAATGGATTTATAGCGTTTTGGAACCAAACTCTTCATTCATATATATATATATGTATGTATATATGCATGTATGTACTGTATGTAATATAATGTGTATTTCCATCAGAAGTTTGGTCTTAAATTTCATACAAGGTGCTATTAAAAAGTTCTTAAAAGTCTTAAATTTAACTTGTTTATATCTGTAGACACCCTGTGTCTTTACTGTTGGTTCTTGTGAAAAATAGTATACAAGGATTGAGATGTTTCTAGAAAGTGTGAAGACGACGATCAGGCTTGAACCCTACAAGAAGTGATTCATGGACTACAATCAAAGACCCGCCCCCCTTAGTTACTGTTGCTACGTCCAACAAGCCATGGCCCTCTCGCACCACACATCATGTTCTCACACAGTGAATACATGGCGGAGCAAAGAGGCAGAGCAGGTTACTTTTTTATGCAACAATGTCTCAGCTTTCAAATTTTTTTTTTTTTTTAAGAAATGTAAACAATAAATACTGTTTTGTGGCTTTTAATGTGCCGTGACCAGTGCTTAATTTGTAAATGAATAATTGCTGGAACCAAAACAGCAATTAAAAGGCACTGTGACCAACATTGACAATACAACTTCAGCTTTCCCGGAACGTTCAATGACATCAATAAACGGTGATGCCATAACTATAAGAGCATCGTTCACAAGTTTCTGCATGGACCTATCTACAGCCTACGGCACAGGTTTTCAAACCCTAGGTCAAAAATGGGTCGCCAGGATGATTTAAGGAAAATGTAGCTGTACGTAAGTTACATTAAAAATAAAATAAAAACAACAAAATTTGTTTTCATAAAAATAAAATACAATCATAGTCTATATATAAAAGGTATAAATATGCTAAATATATCTGACTTAAATAATTAACAGATTTAAAACAGATGTGAGGTGCGGGGCTCCACAAACAAGTTTACAGAAAGGAAACCGAGATGAAAGAACGTGCATCCTTGTTTGCTTTATTTTACAAAAGCACAAAATGTTCTGTTTTTATTGTGAGTGTGCAAAAATAAAAGTAAACACGTTGCGGTTTCAAATTATGTCTTACTCTTATCTGTATGACCAAAAATGATGGAGTATTTAATGTTTCAGCTGTTCGATCGCACCGGCGCCTCACGCGCACACACACCACATATTCTAGCAATACAAACTTAACATCGGTGTCTGTTCATTATCAAAATAAAATACAGTCAACCAAACATATAAAAAGTTACACTGGTCAATTTAAATAGTCCGTAGTATAATCTGTGCTGTTCAGCGCAAACACCGGTGAATAACTCTCTCTAAACGTTCCGCTGCTTACAAAAGAATAAGCAGTAAGCACCAATCAATGAGAGCGATTGAAAGAAAACTAAAAGCTGATTGGTCAAAAATATGTTGAGGACCAATATATAACCTCCAAATACATCTACATAAATCTGTGCTCGCTCTGACTCATATGTACGCATGCACTGTCAAGATCTAATGCACTTGTTAATGCCGGATCTTTAAAAACAAATATCGGAACGCAAAAATCCAAAATCTGACATTTTCCGGAACAGGATCCGATGGGATCCGGCTCAAATTAAGCACTGGTCGTGACAGATTGCTGTAGTGCCTCAGCATACCTCAAGCGCCACGTGAACCGATTATCTCTTCCTCTTTGCTAGTTATAGCATGAAATAAACATGAATGAACATCAGAAGGTATCTTGTTTCAACTATGGAAAGATGTCAATTCACCATTTTTCAAGTTCAAGTCCACCGACGTAAATCTACTCTCATGTCTGGTTTGTTTGTCGAACAAAATAGCAGATTCGGCATGATTGGTCAGATCGCCTGTCAGTCAAAGTTTTGGCGAAGGGTGAATTATGAGGAGAGCAGTAGGACTGGGTGTTGATTCATATTTTCTAATTCGAATCACAAGCTCTTGGTTCGATTTTATTCGATTCTGATTCATTTGGGTATATTTTTATTGTAATGTCCATTTTGCTTGCCTGTAAAAAAACTGCTAATGGAGTAAATTATACATCTTTTGAACTATTTATTAAAAGAACATGGTTCATGGTCATGCAGTATGTTTTTGATTCGCTAAAAAGAACCAGCCCATAAGAGTCATTACTCTACAGTCAGACTACACTGGTTGCATTATATGTTTATTTTGTGTGCAGCCTGCAAGGACAACTTAACAGAGCAAAGACGTTTCTTGCTGTAATTTTGTTTTTATTGCATCACATTCAATACAGACTGCAAACACACATTCACTGCTCAGGTTAAATATCAGGTTAAACATTTTTATTGCTGTTGTGTTGAAGATTCAGCAATGGAGGAGCACTGCTGACCAATGGAGTTTTGTTTGAAAGGCTAGAATTTTCAACTGTGTACAAGATTTAATGGGAAGTGAAAAAATGAAGCAGTCCCCAGTCTTGAGGTATGGAGTATAGGGAGTAAATGGCCTTTGGTCTGTAAGTGTAGGCAAAGGCCATGGGTTTACCCTGGCCAATTACTCAGGATGTTGCAGGCAAACACCTCTGCCATTGTGTGTAAGTGTCTGGGCAAATATTGCTCACTTCATGTTAGTGGTTCAACGGATCACAAATCTCACGGTTCGGATCATATTACGGTTTCAGAGCCTCGGATCGTTTTTCGGATCAGCAAGAAAAAAAAATCTATGTAACTTTGCTTTCCAAAAGTACGATACCACAGCAAAAACTTTTAGCCTAAGAAAGTTCAAACATTTTTAAAGAGACAAGTAAACAGCCAGTAAAAATAACAGTGCGTTTCCACTACAGCGTCAAATCTGCGCTCAGTGCCCCTGGCAACGCCACTGCTTTCGGGGTGTGTTAAATTACGGCAAGAGCACACCTCTGAAAACAATGTTTACACCCTGTTTACGTTTCATCTACTTCTTTGCACAGCGATTGGTTGTCGCCCGGCATTTTTCGTTCGATGTTTGCATAAAGTCGAGGAATGCCCAAACTTTTTGACACTCTTGGCCGCTCTCAACACTTTCTCTGCACCGCTTTCAATCCCATAATACAGGTTTGATGAGCATAATGACAGCTGCAGGTATTATTAGGCTGCTGCCCCGTTAGGACCTGATGCACGGATCCAATATAGCCTAATGACACACATCCGATTTCTTTCTCAGCTGTTCTCGTAAGATACAACAGACTGCATTTGCCAAAATGATTGTCGAGATCGGTATTTTGTCATAATTTTATGTATATGCGTCTGTTCAAAGGCAAGGAGTGAATGAGATAGGAAAGATGGTTCAGTTCGGTTTTCGCGCGCAGTCAAACGCGCCTCTCTGCGTGTGCGAGATTCATGTTTGTGTAGCTGTGATAGAAAACAGCGCACGAGTAACGAATCGAGTTCAATTTCGCCTTTTCTTTGGCTAGAATGGTTTAAAATCGCTTGCGTGTGTAAACACATACAATTGATAAACTTTCACTTTATTATGGTTAAATTTTGCAATTAATCCGCGGATCACATGCGTGCTGAACCATGGGGCTTGGTCCGTACAAATCACGGATCAACTACGATCCGTTTAACCACTACATCATGTGTTTTTGTTCACCTTCTGAAGAGGTCACATCCTCTTTTAAGCTGCAGTCAGGTTATTCCTGCTTGTGCAGGTGAGTGTTATGTCTGTAAATTCCCTTCTCTGTCATCATGTCCCTTCAAATCCTGCCAATGAGCTCATTTTCTACACATTACTTCCCAAAGTGGCACTGGCTTTCCACTGAGCCAAGCATTTCTGCCACCCTCCGTCCAGCTCATTCTCCTGTTGCCTTTCCTCCCGTCCTTGGCTGGTGTGTCTATCTGCAAGCTTTCCATCCTGAGTTCTGGATCTGTGCCTGCTAGATTATGGTCACAGTGACCGTGATTGGTCAGATGTCTTGATGTCTGCCCGCTCACAATCAGCACTCACAATGGCCCTTTCTGTACTAGGAGCATTTCCAGTGGACGACTTTTAAAGTGCTTTTATGACTAAGTCATAAGTGCACTTGCTTTTTCAGAAGCATCTTTGCAGTCTGTGCCTTTTGCCAGCCCAAGAGAACATGGTCAGCAAGAATACTTTTCTGTATTGTACTAGTACAGAACAAATGTCCTCATTGACCCTTTGAGTCCTAAGACCCTGATCAAGATAATCGAATAACTAACGCGTATGAGGACATTTCAAACAAAATATTTTAAAGAATATTTAGATCATGGAAATTAAGTATCAAAATATTAGATACCTTAAAAAACCTGAATAAATAGTAAATAAACATTTTCTAACAAAAAGTGCAAAGTAACAAGTAGAAAAAAAAGAAAAATGCACAAAGAACAAGGAGATTTTCCTTGACCTTCTTTTCTCTGTAAGTTAAGGGTGCACACTTTTGCTGAAAAACACAATCACTTCCTAGCAGTCAGATGTCCGTATGCACAAAGACACAGATCCCTAAACAAGGTCATATCTGCAGATCATGCTGTGTACCGATTCTTTTCTATGATAATCAGGTATATACTACCTTGTGTGCAAGGGCTCATGACTTTTCGTTTGTAGGAACTCACACATTGTACATGTACTCCTAGGTACACATGAAACAATGCTTGCCTCTGAGACAGCAATATCTCACACATACTTTAGGTCTCTATGGTCTCTGCAGACGTACTAAATCCATACCAAACGATAACTTGACAGGCCTAGAATGGATTGAACAGATTGAAACAATAGAAACTGCAGGGTCTTTTTTGCCCCTCATGTTTTTAATATCAGGGATTTTTCCCCCCCACTTTTGTTGCATTTTTTGCCACAACCCCTGGTTAATTTCTGATCTTGTTTGTAAACAAGACTTGTAAAGGCAACCAATGAAAGGGTTCTTTGGTGTTCCAGTGATTTTTAGATACGACTGGCTTCCTACCCTGGTTGCTCTCCATGAGCTGTCAATCAACAGCTTGCGCAAAACCGTACACACCACAATTGATAGCAAACAGCTGGTGAACGCAAACACTTGTGTGACAACTCAGTGTGACTGACTGATGAGGATGAATTTATAAACATTTAGAAATCAACCACCAGGATTTTGCCGAGTATCAAAAGAAAAAGACGTCCCTCACTCAGAAAAAAAGCCAGATAATGATGGGACCCGATAACAGAATTGTGGGGGTTGGGGTTATTCTGTATGGTGGTCCAGTGCAGTTTCAATGACCTATGTCCATTTCCTCTCTGTTTGGGGCTCTTACAATTAACTGAAGGATTGCCCTGCCTCCCTTCTCTTGTCCGGGTGCTACAGTTTGACTCTTGAGGCTGGTGTTATCCACTGTTTGTTTGGCTATTGTTTAGCTGACAATAGGTCAGATCAACGGCTGCAGGCGGCTAACTGATGAAAGCTTTTCATGGCGATAAGCCTCGCTTTCGGCAGACGCTGTGGAACAAGAAGTCAGCCGGAACTGTGGCATGTGGCACACATGTGTGGGGCGGGGCATATTAAGCAAACATGAATATTCATAGTGGTTTCATCCACCATTTGTTGTTGAACGTTCAAGTTTTGTCATTCATTAACTCATTTTGAGCAGAGATATCTAGTTTTTAGAGATTTTAATTGTTTAATTTTTTTAGCTTATGGAACATAAGAACAAATTACGTGTTTGCAGGACATTGCCAGTTATTGAGGGCTTTCCCCAAATGTTCTGATGTTTATCTTGGAGTCTGTATGTAAAATAACCTGTCAGACGAGTTACTTGGACACCACGCAAACAGAAGAAAAAACATCCTCCCTCTGAACAGGGTTATGAGTCTTGACTGTAAACACTGCTAACATCTCATTGAGATGATGAAGTTGGCCTTAATTGCTCTGGTTTTGTGTGGCAACACTGTTTGATATGGGGGATGCATAATTGTGAATGCATGAAGAAGGGAGTTGCTTATTTGCATATGGTCGAGGATGTTTATTATTTGGGTATTCAAGTGAAATTATACTTTCATTTATGTATATAAACAGCAGTGATCTCTTGTAACCCCTCTGCTGAGAGCATAGTGAGAAATGAATAGCAGCCTGCAGGGTTTGACAGCGAGAGGGGGATGGATGAATGAGTGGTTATGGGTTTGATGCCATTTATGAGAAGCCAGTAACTATTTGCCATCGTCAGTCTCTCGTTAACCCACCGTCAGACACACACACCTCCCCCCACTGCCTTCTGAAGCACAAGCTGCCCTCAGGATAAGAGGCCCGACCCTCACCCACACAATGCAAGTGTGTGTGTGTATATCTCATTATGTATGCAGCATGCAGTAAAATTGATAATGTTTCTTTGCACATGGAGCAATTAATGTTTTGTATAATTATTTCATTAATTTGTGAGTCAAAGTTTGGCCTGAGACCTCAGCAGGGGTCTGTCGTCTCTCAACCTGCTGTTGGGGTGCTTTCTGTCTCGGTTCTCTTTCATACTTTCATCTCATTTTCTTTATTCTGTAATTTGTAAAACTTGTTTTTATCCCTATATCTAAATATGTACAGTATGTAGGGCTGGGCGATATAGCTAAAAAATGCATCAACGATTTAATGTTTCATATCGTTCGGTATCGATAATTATTGACATTTTTTATAACCTTTTTTAAAACAAAGAGCAATATAAATTTTTTAAAAATTTAACTACTGTATTTTTAAATTAATCCAATTTATTAAAACAAACAACAAATATTTTTTGTTTTAACAGTCAAACACACAATAAAAATTAAACAAATATCTAATTTCTAATGTTTTATATTCAGATTAAATAGGTCTTAAGGAAAGTTTTGACTTGTCTACCGAGGCCACAGGAGGGCGCAATGAGCAAAATAATGCAGCACATTTAAATAGTCAACACAAGGAAATAAATGTCTATAAAAAAAACCTGCATTACGTCTAAATTAACTCATATAAATCAAATATAATTTCGTAAATTGCATAAACAATTATGAACAAAACAGCATCATGTATTTATGCATTGCTTAATACAAAGAGCCGAATCGCCCATCACACAGACTGCATTTGAAAACATACGAGACGCAGTGAAAAGAAATAAATCTCCACAAATTTGCGACGTGTTTTCTAAAAGTTTAAACCGTTTTAAATTTGCATGGCTACATTTCTTATGTGAGACGCGAGTGCAGCAGTCATATTTGTCCGTCTAAAAATGTGGTGAATATGCATCTGTGTGAATGGCTTGGTTTCGGTTTTCACCTAATCAAGATCTTCTCTGTATTGAGCTTCTATATTTCTCTAATATTTTGAATGCATAACACAGCAGCGGCGCATCTCGTGGGCTAGACTAACAAAACATTAAAATGCAACAACGTCACATCATTATCACAGCATCTCGTGTGCCACTGATAACGCTCCCAGATGCACTCCTAACATTCAAATGCAAATGTTTATTTTAAATTCGACTAATATTAATTTTTTTTTATTCACAATCTCCTCATCACAGGCAGGCACAGCACTCAATTCAGCAGGTGTTCAGGTTTGTGTGTGCTGTCTGCGTCATTCATAGCACGTGCCTATATCGTGCACTATATCAAACATTTTTATATCGTTATCGAAGAAGGTGTACCATCGATAAATATCGATACCGTTTTATCGCCCAGGCCTAACAGTATGTACGAGTAAATGTATCACTATGTGTACTTAATGTATGGTATGTAAAAAGCAGTTTGTCACACAAATAGCATGTGACACTCAGTTTTTGTTCTATCTATCTATCTATCTATCTATCTATCTACAGTATCTCACAGAAGTGAGTACACCCCTCACATTTTTGTAAATATTTTATTATATCTTTTCATGTGACAACACTGAAGAAATGACACTTTGCTACAATGTAAAGTAGTGAGTGTACAGCTTGTATAAAAGTGTAAATTGGTGAAGCCGTCTTGGAGTCGAGGACGAGAGCCGCTCTGTGTTTAAGTGTGCCGTCTGAGGATGTGTAGGATTTCCATTGTTGCAATTCTTGGAAAACCCCATCTTGTACACCCCCACCTCTCACCTCTTCACCTCACTCAAGGAAAAGAAGAAAAGAAAAAAAACAGGCATGGATAATGGCACTCGTACAAACTATTTGTTCCTTCAGTCACTGGGAGTGTGATTGTTCTTGACAGCAGGGTGTCTGTTTTTGATGATTAATGCCACGGCTGCTCTGCTTTGGACCCTGTAGACATTGTCATTTTCAGGGCATTAATTGACCATTCGCAAAGACCCGCCCCCCCTTAGTTACTGTTGCTACGTCTGACAAGCCACATGGCACTCTCACACCACACATCATGTTCTCACAGAGTGAAAAATACATTACGGAGTAAAGAGGACACTGACAATGGACCAACAGACAAGACAGTGCAGGTTACTTTTGATATGAAACAAAGTCTCAGCTTTCAAATTTAGTCATTTTTTAAAGAAATTCAAACAATAAATACTGTTTTGTGGCTCTTCCATGTGTTGTGACAGATCGCTGTAGCGACTCATTTCAAGCAGCACGTGAACAGATCATCTCTTCCTCTTTACTAGTTATAGCACAAAATAAACATGAATGAACATCAGACAGTATCTTGTTTCAATCGCGGAAAGACATCAGTACACACCATTTTTCAAGTTCGAGTCTACCAACGTTAATCTACTCTGCTGTCTGTTTTTTTTGTCGGACAAAATGGCAGATTTGGCGTTATGATTGGTCAGATTGCCTGTCAATCAAACTCCTGGTCAAAGGTCAATTCCTTGCCTGTCTAAAATAAAGAAAAGGACACTACATTTTATATCGCCACATATTGAAAGTATAAGTGAAGTGACGTGACGTGTAGCCAAGTATGGTGTCTAGGGATGTAACGATTCACTCAACTCACGATTTGATTCGATTCACAATTTTGATTTCACAATTCGATTTTCTCACGATTTTTTTTAACAAAATGAGATGCAAGGCATTATACAGTAAATGAAAAGGTGTCGTTTTATTAGGCTATTGCTGCACGTTTCTTTGTGAAATTGAAATATAACAAAACTAAATTGAAATTTTAAAACAAACCCCAAGTCAAACAAGTAAGTAACACAAATAAAAGAAATCTCTTAAAATGAACAAACTAAGGCTTTGTCTGTGCTCTTTCCATTTAAAATTAGAGGCAACCACTGGATTTTAATCATGATCCAAACAAAGATGCAGCATACATGCAGCATGAGTAGTTTTTAATCTAAATTAGACTGTATAATTTCAAAATTTGAAGCAAAAACAGAATGGTCTGACTTTAGTTTTGTGAAACTATACTACATAAAACATATCTGAACGAAACAGCAGATGCTGAATGAGATGCAGATTCACTCTGACAGCAGGTGGTGCTCATGAACAGCAATGATACAGTGTTTCCTGGGTTACCATTGTAAACAAAGCAGCACTGCTTTTGAACCCTACTTTAATATGCATTGTTCAGAGCCAAGATGAAAAGAAAATACCACGTAAACTTTTCTAAAGACAGTCAGTTCCTCTCAGAGATACATTCATATAAACTCCTACCTCAATTGTATCGCGATTTGTTTGGCATCTCAACCGATTTGAATCGTCACATATTTGAATCGATTTTCATAATGGTGTCCCATATTCAAAATTTGTGCTCTACAGTTGTGCAATTGTGCACCCTTTCAAGTGCACACACACAGCAGTGAGTAGTGAACACACACACACACACACACAGCGTGAACACAAACCCGGAGCAGTGCGCAGCCACTTTTGCTGCAGAGCCTGGGGAGCTGTTGGGGGTTTGGTGCCTTGCTCAAGGGTCTCACCTCAGTTGTGGTATTGAGGGTGGAAGAGAGCACTGGCCATTCATTCCTCCCACCGACAATTCCTGCCGGACCTGAAACTCGAACCCATGACCTTTGGGTTACAAGTCCTCTAACCAGACTCTAACCATTAGGCCACGACTGCCCCCTAACTATTGGTGTAGTTACATACAACACAACTTCAGATTTTCCTAATTTTCATCTCCCTTCATTAGTATCCTCTCCTGCTCATAGTAGCTTTCATTTTGCCATTAGACACCGCAGGCTGGCACAGAGCAGCAGTGCGGAAATGGCGCCTGGCATCTTGGCCCTGCTACAGACCTTCCCACCAGCCTCTCAGAGTCCTGCCATGACTGTGGTTTGTATTAATGCTCTCATCAGCGAGTGATAACACACAGGAACCCGTAGGAGTGCATGTAAGCAGTTTATATATTGTGAGGTTTAGATATTGTCGGCACAGGTGCTTATGGACTCTTGTAATAATTTTGCACAATTTGGACAAACTGTGTAGTTGTCAGTTTTGACCCTTGATACTGTAAAGTCGATAAAAAAACAAAACAAAAACAAAAAAAAACCTTTTTTGCAGCATCACATGTTGAAGTAAGAAATCCATTGATGAAAATCTCTCAGAGGCGGGACTGCCTGTGCTTTTGGAAATCCAATTCACTGATTTCCTGCTTTGTTTGAAATGGTTGTCTCTTTCTTTTTTTCGCCTTCGAAAAGTAACGTTCGAATTTATGTCTGTCAAATGCTTCCCAAGGGCAAATGTTTTTAGTGACAAATCTTAAGAAATCTCTGAAATTTGCATGGTTCAGGTTTACCTGACCCTAATCAGTTGCGTTTCTTGTTTACATAAGATCTGTTCTTGTATCGCAAAAAAAGGTACAATTTATGATATTGCTTGATTAAATGTAAAAATGCAACTTTGCTTGTAGGACTGTTTGTCATTATGGATGATTTCTGATTCAATTCTGATTCGCCATCACATTCATGCTCAACAGACATATTGCGATTAATTTCAAATCCTCAGCTGCTGCAACTTTTGGAAATCCAATTCACTGATTTCCTGCTTTGTTTGAAATGGTTGTCTCTTTCTTTTTTTCGCCTTCGAAAAGTAACGTTCGAATTTATGTCTGTCAAATGCTTCCCAAGGGCAAATGTTTTTAGTGACAAATCTTAAGAAATCTCTATGAAATTTGCTTGGTTCAGGTTTACCTGACCCTAATCAGTTGCGTTTCTTGTTTACATAAGATCTGTTCTTGTATCGCAAAAAAAGGTACAATTTATGATATTGCTTGATTAAATGTAAAAATGCAACTTTGCTTGTAGGACTGTTTGTCATTATGGATGATTTCTGATTCAATTCTGATTCGCCATCACATTCATGCTCAACAGACATATTGCGATTAATTTCAAATCCTCAGCTGCTGCAAAACACATAAATAGTATTCACTACCATTCAAAAGTTTTGGGTCGGAAGGTTTTTTTAAAATGTTTTTGAAAAATCTCTTGTGCTTACTGAGGTTGCATTTATTTTATAAAATACAGTAACAACAGTAATAATGTAAAATATTATTTACATTTAAAAATAGTTTTGTTTTAAGATTTTTTTATATAATTTTAATATATTTTATATAATATATTCCTGTGCAAAGCTTCAGTGTCATCATTTAGAAATCATTCCAGTATGCTGATTTGGGGCTCTATGTAATAACTGTGTTGAAAATAGTTGTGCTTTATTTTTTATTTTAATTTGTTGAAATTGAGATACATTTTTTCAGGATCAAGGGGAAGTTAAAATAACATGATTAAATGTAAAAATGCAACTTTGCTTGTAGGACTGTTTGTCATTATGGATGATTTCTGATTCAATTCTGATTCGCCATCACATTCATGCTCAACAGACATATTGCGATTAATTTCAAATCCTCAGCTGCTGCAAAACACATAAATAGTATTCACTACCATTCAAAAGTTTTGGGTCGGAAGGTTTTTTTAAAATGTTTTTGAAAAATCTCTTGTGCTTACTGAGGTTGCATTTATTTTATAAAATACAGTAACAACAGTAATAATGTAAAATATTATTTACATTTAAAAATAGTTTTGTTTTAAGATTTTTTTATATAATTTTAATATATTTTATATAATATATTCTTGTGCAAAGCTCCAGTGTCATCATTTAGAAATCATTCCAGTATGCTGATTTGGGGCTCTGTGTAATAACTGTGTTGAAAATAGTTGTGCTTTATTTTTTATTTTAATTTGTTGAAATTGAGATACATTTTTTCAGGATCAAGGGGAAGTTAAAATAACAGAAGTTAAACATTTTATAACATTATAAATGTCAATTTAATGAATCCTTGATGAAAAGTATTGTTATTATTTTAATCTTACTGACCCCTGACTTTGCATTGGAAAAAAGTGTAAATAGAAAACATTGAAGCAGCTAAAGTAAACCTTAATGGAGCGCCTGTGTTCCACACTTTTCACAATTAAAATTGTAATTGTAATCTTGATTATTTTTTTACTTAACGGTGCAGACGGACAAGGGACCAAAACCTCATGGCAACGTTCCTGGCAGTTTAAATGACAGTGACACAGCTCATGTGGGTGGTCGGATCAAAAGGCTGAAAGACAACAACACCTCTGTGGAAACAGCACACCGCTGAGTTGGACCGCTATTTTGTGTGAACTAGGCATGGGCCGGTATGAGATTTTGACGGTATGATAACCTTAAGCAAAAATATCACGGTTTCACGGTACCACGGTATTGTCGTTACAGCTCTAAAATGTGTTATTTTTAAATGACTGGGTAAAAAAAAAACGTTTTCCCGCTGAACACAATATATTTTGTTTTTGAGTTGTAAGCTCCAGGGGAAGCTTCTTAAGTTCGGCCATTCTACACACACGTGACTGACCACTCGCTCGCACCAACAGGAGGAGGAGGGTCGTGTTACTCTCTAGACTGATTTACC
>NW_015637531.1:74232-88706 GCF_001515625.1 Sinocyclocheilus rhinocerous
TTGAGGAGACATGAAAAACAGTGCATACCGCAGGAACGGTATAACGGAAAATATTAGCAGTTTGAAACCGTGAAATTTTCAAATCGCGGTATACCTCGAAACCGCTAATCAGCCCATGCCTAGTGTGAACCCCAGTCAGTCCCTCCAGGATTTTGCAATTCTGCGGTCGCTGAATTTTTCGCAAAATCAAGCAAACTCCGCAATTTTTGCAAGAGCTCGCAAATTTTCGTAATTGCCGCATATATTTTGGGCTTAGACGCGTCCCGTGATGTCATCGCAACGCGCATTCAGTCAAAGAAAGGTTGTTTCTCAGTTCCAAAAATGGAATGAACAGCCTTGCGTTCTCATCATGACCAATTTACAAGAGCTACATTGGAAAATTCGGTGCAGAATTCTGTTAAAGCTACAGATATCAGAACAAACGCCACTAATGTGGAAACCAGGAAAAACATTGTTCAACAAACACAAATCACCACTATTCACCATGGATTTAACATAGTAAAACTACAGGAACAACGTGTGGCAGAAATGGTCTACTAGTAGATGGCTGCAGAGAAGTAGGCTACTTACAGGCTTATTAGCCGTTTCCACTCCCACTTATATATATATATTGTATTTATTAAATTATACGTAGACATTATGAATGACAGTAATAAAAGTTAATTCTATCTGCATCTCAACTACCCAGACAGCACAAGTACATCTGTAAGACGTCTGCTAAAGATCTGGGAAACATCTGCTGTGTAATCTGATAAACGTCTCAGAAGCAGTTTTACATGCATTCTAATAAATTCTATTTGACATCGGACAGGAAACGTCTTAGAGATGTATTGCAGATGAGCAAACACTCTAAAAAAATACATCTTGCATATGTAAATGCAGACATCAAATAGACATCTCCGATTAGGGTGAGTGCTTTACTGTCAGGAGCTGGTGCCACCTTCTGTAGAACTTAATGGCACTGGTGCTGGTGTCCTCAAATGTTAGTCTGGAGCCCTACAATGGTTCTCGAAGTCAGAAAAGTCATAACAATGTTAGAAGAATGTTGTCTGTGGTATATTTTCACTGCAAAACAATAAGAAATGCCGCAAATATCACCGCAAATTTTGAGAAAAGCCGCAGCAAATCAGTCATTTTAGGCCGTAAAAATCTTGGGGGGGGGCGAAATCTTGGAGGGACTGCCCAGTGGTGCATCAGACCTGCGGTCGTCTTGTTTTTGAGCTGCAACACTGCGATGGATTGTTCGAGGGCTGCCAAGTGTCCTTGCTGTCTTTTCTTAATTCGCTTGTGTTTATTTCCGGACACTGTGGTGGAGCATATGTACGCGTTTGTCTGTGTATGTAGTCTGCATTGTTGTGAGCTCCACAAGTGTTGCGTTTGATTATGGACATTTACTGTACAGCTGCTTAACCTTTCATAACACTGTCTCATTGCGTTTCACGTTTTCAGTGTTTTGTCAGATTAATTGCAGTGTGAATTGCAGCATGCAGCTGTAGGGAATGTTTTTTCCAGATCGTTCTAGTTACGAGGACGTTCCAACAACGTTTACTGGGCTGACTGTTTTGTTTTGTCTTGTGCATCTTGCTTGCGCACTCTCCCGTTGTCATTCTAACACTGCTTCTTGTTTTTTAGCCATTGTCGTGCTTTCAGTCAAAACAATGAGGGGTGGAGAAGCGTTTGCGTGTGCCTCCTTTATCAAGCGCTCATCAGATCTTCTGTAATAATGGCACACTGACTGTCAGCTGTAATGATATCTTGACTGTAACTATGATAATAGTCTTTCCTGCAAGGTAGTGGTGCGTAAAACGTGGGTGGCTTTTTTTTCATAAGGTGAGGAGGGAGATACAGCATTCTTGTGCTGAAGGGCCTAATTAGAGCTGAAATTTCATGGTACATAACTCTGTTGAAGCTCTATGAAAATGTATGGCCGTTGTATGACCTCTGACCTCGGCTTCTCTGTTTCACTGTCTGCATCTCGCAGAATGTAGATTAAGATGAAGGTTTATCAGCTGATAACTTCGCAAGTTTACACTTAAGTATGACTTGTGTGGGTTGAGTTTTGGTCGTCTTTTAACAGAAGCAGCGTTAAGTGGGTTTTATTTTGGCAGTCTCGGACGTGGTGTGAGGCTGGGATCTGTGTGGTTTGTGTGCAAAGACATGAAACACTGTAAGAGTAAATTTCCATGTCTGGCTCCAGTCATTCTCCAAGTTTGTAAACTTAAAAAAATGGAATGAATATGTGATCTCAAAGAGAGCGGTAAATAAATATATTCACCCAGATGCATGATAGACGTGTGACGTCTGTTTTTTTTTATTTTATTTTTTTAATATAATTGCTGAAGTTGTTATCATGGTATGCGGTGTTATCCTGATATTGTATTGAATTACAAAAGTTTAAAGCCAACATTTTTTTTTTGCACATAATATCAAGTTGTAGTTATTTTCTTTTAAATTAGAAGATCATATAGAGAGGAATTTCAAAAAGAACCTTGAACATTTAAGAAACTAAATAAATAATTAAATTATTATATAATTAAAAGCACAAAAACTAAACAAAAACTAAATGAAACTTTTTGAAAAATGTTAAAGTTTGAAAATAAATATAAAGTGAAATGGAAGCTGATGTGCATGCTTGATGTGTGAGAACCAATGAGATTTGTTCTTGCGTGTCACACAAACACGTTTGAGCTTCAGCAGGAACCAGTGAGGTTTGTTCTCATGTGTCAAGCAAGTTCAAGTGTCAAAGTTGAGCTTCCGTTTGTCATATTAATCGTGCATTAGTCAAAATTTTCATGTTAATAAAATCTAGTTATCATACAAAGCAATTGTGACTTTTTTGAAGCTTGAACATTCTTGATGGATTGGACTTTCAGTTGAGGGGCTAAAATCTCTTTGCTTTCATTAAAAAATATCTTCATTTGTGTTTTGAAGATGAACAAAAGTCTTTGAAATAGCATGAGAGTGAGGAATTGATGACAGAATTGCCATTTTTGGGCAAACCCTTCAGGTCACTTTTAGGTTTATACAAAGTGTAAACGCTCTACACATTTTTAAGTAGTCCGACATGTTCTGGCTCAACAAATGACAAATTTTGAGTTGGGACTACCTGTAATAAGCCACTTAGCGAGGAATTGACTAACATGGATAGATCCCAAATTCTGCTAGCATCCTCTTTTTAGGCTGCAGAACCAACTTTTCCCCATTCTGCTGATGTTAAAGGCACAATATGTAATTTTCGCCGCTAGAGGGCGCGTACAAATCTGGGTCCCAAGTTTCGTTTGTATAGTAACTTCAGCAAGAATTCATTCTCTGCTGCCTCTGGTAACTTTACTATGTCACTTTAATAATAAAACATCCTTTGGAATAAAAACATCCAGAGTACAGAGACGTGCACACTAGGGCTGTCACGATATTAGATTTTTCACACCACGGTTATTGTGTCCAAAGTATGTGGGATGACACAGCTCTGTTTTATGATACTAGATACATTTGAAAGTTCTGTTATTATGCTACTCTGTGCGGTCGTCACCGGTCTAATAAAACGTCTAACTGCAGATGAGGCATTAAGTGAATGCACTGCTACCAACTTTACATTTTACAGAGTTTAATGTGGTCGCTCAGTTTTTCTAGATCAGTTTTAATCGTGTAATAGATTTGAACAAAGAAATCAATTGCTACACAAAGGCAGTATTGGCCATGACTTGATTGCAAATACAAATACAAAAATTAGAACAGCAGAGTCATGGTAGAAAGTTCGGAGATGGTATTAAGTAGCTCAGTTTAAATGTATTGTATGAATTGCCCTTGCTATGGAATAAAAAATACGAGGCTATTTGCGTGTCGTGTTATCATAAGTGTCCTGTTCATTTTAAATATCATGGTTATCGGCCAATACCGGTATATCGTCACACCCTAAATTAACGCGATGTCGATATTTCATGATTTGAATATCACGGTTATCGTCAATACCGGTATATCGTGACACCCCTAGTGCACACGCAGCGGCACACTAGAGAGATCACTGTTAACTCTTGCAGAAGTGGAGCCAGTTAATATTTGCATTTAGCATTTGGAATTCAGATAAGCTTAAAATGATTTCCTTGTATGGTTTGGCATGTTTGTTCTTAGCCGCTTTGGTCCTGAATCAGGCGCTCTGTTAGTGTGTGTGTGTTTGTGTGTCTTTGTACGTTTCTTCTAGTGTTCTGTCTCCTGTGATGTCTGTTCTCCTTGACAGCGCTGACTCAAAGGTGGCCACAGTATAATAATAGCAGCAGTGAAGGAAAGAAAGAAGTGGAAGGAGAGCTGCAGAAACTTTGCCATCGGCGCAGGCTGGCAGAGACAGAATTATGGCAATATGGCTATTTTTCCTTCTCTTTTTCCCTTATAGTGGTGCTGCCATGTTTTCAGCGGACCACATCATAGATGCAAAAGCAGGGAAGTATATATAGAGAATGTAAACACTGCACAGGAAGTGGGAAACACATTATATTTACATCGTTCCTCCGAGGCATCCCTTTGTTTAACCCCAAGTAACTTCTATTACAAACCTAATAAAAGTTCATTGCAGATGTTCATTGCAAAAGTCTGTAAAGCGCACACTTAACAGGGACAAACGTTTGTCAGAGGCATTGTGTGTAATTCTATGTCTATAAACTGATGAAAGTCCCTTTCAAGGCAAGTCAGTTCACTCTGCGACCATCTTGGGAATGTACAGCTTAGAGTGAGTTAAATGAGCCATTACTTAAATCGCAAAAATTCACATTTCATTAACATTTTAAATCAGGAATGGTTGACATAAATGGTTTCATAAATGATATTTCTTACCCTCAGATAATAATAATAATAATAATAATAAACACTGATTGGAGGTTCTTTTATTTGGAAGGTGGGACTATTGAAATATATAGGGATTCACAGATACTGGTATTGGTTTCAGGTCCGATACTGCGCTCCTACTTGTACTCATTAAAATGCGCCAATACCAAAAACCGATACCACACAGCGTGTGAACAGTGCTTGTGTCCACACAAAGAAACACCGACAACAGAACAACAGAGAGCAGAATTTAGTTATTTGAGATTAAGGATGTCTATGAAGTACATGTATGTAATTAATATAATGTTAAACGTTCAATATTTACACTGAGTTGATTGACCATGTGGCGCCTGTGTGAAAATGACAAAAACCGATATCTCGATATTTTCTGTAACTTTGTCGATAACGATAATTTGACTGTGTTTTGCTGAGCGTGTTATTGTGCTGGTATTTTGGCAGGTTTAGGACTGCCGTGGACAGCTGATTCCCAAAGCTTTTGATATTCTTCTTATTCTGTGGAGTGATTAGTTTGCAGGAGTAACAGAAATTAACTTTTCCAATAAGTTTAAATTGATTTAAACTTATATGTTTGCAGATTATGTTTGCGTGAATTAGTGTTGCTTTCGTCAACGAAAATTATGACTAAATATCGTTGTCAACGAACCTTTATCACGTGACGAAAACGAGACGAGACGAAAAATCGCGAGAAGCGAGTGGAGAAAATGTACTCTTCTCAGAAAAACGTACATATAAAGGTAATTAAACATTTAAAATTATTATTTGGAGCATTGGGATCACTAGATGAGGGTTTAATGAACTCATTTTTGTGAAAACTAATTATTCACTATTTTTGCCTGTAGCTCAAAATTAGCCCGTGTGCATTCCGACTCATTTTGCCAGCACGGGTCACAAATGCTTTTAACAGGCATAATTAGGTGTGAAAATGACTGAAGGAAATATCTGTTTGCTAAATGAAGCCAGCTAACATGATTCATATTATTTTGGTTTCTGTAACCAATATTTTAAAAAAATTACAAATGCTATGAAAATACAGGTATCAGTATCTGTATCGGCAAGTATCGCTATCGGACTCATTCTGGAAAAAGTGGCATCAGTGCATCCCTATTGTAAACTAGAGCATTCCAATTTCTCCCATTCATTGTAACACCAGCGACCAGTCTCAGCTATATTGTCTGTGCTTTGGTCTGTGCAGCCTCCAAATTCTCTTTAAATATTGTCTATAGGCGTACAGCTGTATATCTGCTTTGACCCACCAATAGAAATAGAATAAGTGGCTATAATAACCTAGTAGAGGCAATTCTGTGGCTTTCATTCTGTGTAACCACATCAGATCCATGTTGGTTTCAGTCAGCGCGTCTTGTTTACTGTGGCTGTGCATGAGAAATTTCAAGCATAGAATATGTTGTGTCCCACGATTGTGACTCCTTGGTTTTTCTTAAATGCATTTATTCCCTTTGTGCTGCAAGGAAAAGTGTGTTGTTGTGTAATGCAGGTAATACATGAGCAAACAGTACACACAGTTGCTCTAAATGTAGGGTTCATGATGCAGAACGCTGCTTTTTTCCCCTTGTTTGCACAAACACCAGTAAAAATGCACCTTTTTTTCTGCACAGTAATTTAATGATTTCAAGCATAGAATATGTTTGTCCCACGATTGTGACTCCTTGGTTTTTCTTAAATGCATTTATTCCCTTTGTGCTGCAAGGAAAAGTGTGTTGTTGTGTAATGCAGGTAATACATGAGCAAACAGTACACACAGTTGCTCTAAATGTAGGGTTCATGATGCAGAACGCTGCTTTTTTCCCCTTGTTTGCACAAACACCAGTAAAAATGCACCTTTTTTTCTGCACAGTAATTTAATGAATTAATTCCGATTCATGTCATCCAAGTTAAAATGTGTTCACAGATAGCATAAATAGCAAACACCAGTGTCAACAAGCTCGTCAACCAAATTTCTGATGCGTTTTCACGCTTTTTGCTTTTGTCAAAGATGAGACGAAAAAATGCACCCTGATGATAATTAGGCCTAAATTAATTTTAAAACACTATTTTAAAACCGTTACCATGCTAATATTTCAGGAGGTTTTCATAAGGAAAGTTTTAATGTATAATGGTAAATACATTAAAATGAATGAATGTTTACACGATTTTTAAATAATTTTGGAAAATTTGACAGTTTGGTCTGTTATAGTTCTACCTGTTTTTGTTCATTTGTATATAATTGGTAACTAATGTTATTTTCATTGACAAACTGAGTTTTTGTGAGAGTAATGGAAATTAACTAAATTAAATGGACATGACATTACGAAACAATGAGAAAATTTAAAGGATATTTTTGTAATTTTAAAGGAAAATTAACACTGCACAAAACATGTGTGTTTTAGGGCAAGTCAGATCACCAAATATTGCATAATATATTTACTTTCATGACATTTTGGTAATGCATGACAACACATGCCAGTTATCTTTGAGTAATATTTTGTCCTGTGGATGTTTTTTTTTTCAATTAACAGAATTATAAATAATGGATTTAAAAGTATGTTTCTGAATTGTTTCTGAATTGAACAGAAATGTGTAAGAGAATGGCAATGTGTGTATGTCCCTCTCAGTCCCATCCTGTATGTTTGACACGGGTACAAACACACCTTGTTCAGCTGTTTTGGGAATACTGTGTTGATATGTACAGACTAAAGCCTGGGAGAGGACAGGCGGTGCTTCGGACAGGTAGAGGCAGCCAGGACACAAAACACATGTTCAACTGTGCTACGCTGGATAATCTATCTACCACAATGTGGAAATAGTGTATCACCCCTGCTTATTCCATCACTAACTTGCTGCTTCTTTTCTTTTCCAACCCTCTTCCTCTCTCTGTTCCCCTGTGTCATTTTGATGAAGAGCAGACACATTATGCTAAATACTCTTATCTCCTGCTGTCTTTGTGGAGGTGACACACAGAAACACGGTGTGAGGGTAATAGACTTTCCATTGTCACAGTATGTGTGGATTAGTGATGCGCGGATAAGCTAAAACGTCACCCGAATCCGCAGCTTCAAATAAATTATCCACCCGCCAACCGCCCGCACCTGTATTTTTGTCTGATTTAGATAACCGCACCCGACCCGCACCCGATCATCACAATAGGGTTCGTACAGTCATGAAAAACCTGGAAAAGTCATTGAACAGCAATTTCCAGGTTTATGTAAAAATAAATAAACTCAAAAAGTTTTTGAAAAAATCATGAAAATCTATTTCACAATTCTCTGTATAATAGAATTATGTTTAATCAGATCCTGAATTTCGTTGCGGGATTGCGCATACATCGCATTACTCATTCCCGCAGCTTTCGACTTTAAAATGAGGGAAATTACTGCAAAACCTTTATTCAATATAGCGTGTAGGTTAGATGAGTAAATAAATCCACACAAACCATCAGATGAAAACAGCGTAAGTGATTCAGCTGTACCGCGTCTTCTCTCTTTGACTTTCGCTTCACATCGACGCATCTAGAGCTGCTGCACGCTGCAATAGAAGACTTTAGCTCGCGTTTCGGGACAATTGACAAAATTGTCAATTGCCTAATCGGTCATTGTTGCATCGTCACAAAAATGTATTATTTTCACGTCTTTTTAAGCCATTCGGTACTCGCGCTCTCCAGAGGCGCGTGCGCTCACAGTCACATCCAAAGCGCGTACTGCCAGTACCAAATTGAGAAAGTAGGCTACTGTCGGTTTTGTCTTAAGTTAATGAGTATCAGTATTGGATCCGTGAAATAGGTCTTGTGACAGCAGCCTAATAAAGCTGTGCCGTCTTTTATTAATGTTAATCAAACAACAAAAGACAGAGAAAATCCCTTACTGCTCTTGACTAAATAATGTTTTGTTGAATAACTTTTAATGTTAATTTACAGTTTATTCAATTTCTGTAGCCTATTTAAAACACGTTCATAATTTAGAAAATGTAGTTAATACTTGCATCATTAATGATTTATTTTATCCACCCGCGACCCACCCGCATTTTTTTATTACCCGACCCACCCGACCCGCGGATTATCCGCAGCGCCCGCGGATATAACCGCCATCCGCGCATCACTAGTGTGGATACATTTAAAGAATGGAGCTTGCGTGTTCACCTAATATGTAGCTTTTAAAATCTAGGACACAGACTCAGCTTTTCTTCTGCTGTCTCAGCATGTGATGTGCACATGTGTGTAGCAGGTTTATGTTATTAAGAATGTCTTACTGAGTCAGGAAACTTACGAAGCCTGGTGCATTACAGGAGACCATATGGTTGGTACTGAGGAATTTGAAGATAGATGGTTTTAGACAATCGTTTTAAAAGTGATGGTCCTTTTGTAGTTTATACAGTAAATAATGGCAGAAACGTCAGCTAAAATGAATATTCTGGGTTCGATACAATTTTAAATGTTTGTTCGTTCAATTTACTCTGTTCTGTTGTCATTTATTCACCCACATGTCGTTCCAAACCCATAAAGGCCTGTTCACACCAAGGACGATAACTATAAAGATAACGATAAATATATAGTTCTAAAATCGTTCTCAATATTAAAGAATAGCAGAGTCCACACCACAGCTATAACGATAAAGGCGCAGAGAAAAGATATCATTGGAATCACTTTCAGAACGATTTTTTTCCAGCTGATGAACGATAAAAACATTGACAGCCAATCAGAATTAAACCTGCTATAACAAGCTTGAGAATTTAAAGCGGCAGACGAGCATGCGCTTGGAATAAGTAGACGATATCGTCCACTGGTGTGGATGCTAATATAGTTATCTTTATAGTTATCGTTCTTGGTGTGAACAGGCCTTAAAGCAGTACTATGTAACTTTTTCTGTTCAACATTTGCAAAATGTATATAATGAGCGAGTACATCATGAATTCATCTTCCAAACCGCGTTTTTGTCTTATTCCGAATCACTACGGTACACTTATAATAAGTACTTATATTTGGACTATTGTAGCCTGGTCGGGTCGTCACCGCTGCGGAGTAACGCATACCTGCGTGAATCGCCATAGACATAAACTTAGAGAAGTAGCTCCGGTTGGAATGTTCTTCCGCGGGATGTGTGCAGTTCTGTTTATTAACCGCTAGAGCGCCAAAAGTTACATAGTGCTGCTTTAAGACTTAGGGTATGTCTCAATCAACTCCCTAGCTCCTGAGCTCATGAATCAGTGTACTTGAATCCGGGCACTGGCAAGATCCCTGGCTCACTGCACATTGGGACAGTGATAACTTAATTTCCGGCAACATGACTACGTACAACGTCAACTGACAACATTGTAGAACATCATCACTGGAATTAATCAACAACAGGCAGGACCAATCTCGTTTTGATATTATTTTTTAAACACATTGTTCTGTTCTTACAACATTTCAGCCGAATATTAATTATAAATGTTAATTACCTGTCTAGCGATGTGTTTATGCGGAAATATACAAAAAAATTGTCATTATATCTATCGAGTTGGCTCATGTGGCTTATGTTTCATTCTTCAGAAATGTGCACTGATGCTCCCTAGTTTTTGCGGTGCATTGTGGGATTTTTCAGGGAGCGAACATTCCAGTGCACTGGAAGGATTTTGCGATTGAGACAGCCCTTAAAATGGTCGACTCCCTGATCAGTGCCCTGACTGCTGAACTAGGGAGCTGATTATGGCATTATTTTACTGACAAATGTCGAGAGCGTGCTGTTATAGTGCGAAAGTACATTAATGATGTGTGAGCGTGAATCTCTTCGCTCGCATGCTGATTTCCTTTGCTCTCGAACAAAACCAAAGTGTGCGTGCTCAAACTGTGTCCTGTGCACTCACAAATCTCTCTGTGCTCTTACGGCAGAAATTAATTATTTTCGCACCTTGACTAAATGTTGTCAAAAGTTATCGACCAATCAGACTTCCACGACTGACCGATGGAAATGCTACGTGAAATCTAATTGGCTGAGAGGGAACTGCACCTGGAATTCTTTTGACAATCAAAGATGGATCTGCAATTTCATTACAATTTAATAATATTTAGAAATATGAATGGCTAGGAATGGGGTGCTTGGATATATATAAGTATATATATATATGAACAATATATACTCAATATATATACACGCACACCCTTTGAGTGAGAGGAGAGATTCGCGATTGCAATGGACACGTTTTAAGTGTGTGCACACTCTCTGGGCGAGATCAGGGTATATCTGAGAGCGCGCATCCAGTTTTGTGCGAGAGGAAAGGAAATCTGCATGTGAGTGGAATTATGTTAATGTACTTTCATACTACAACAATGTGCTCTCGAAATTTGTCAGTAAAATAACGCCATAGCTGATTGAGACACACACCCTTACATTCATCTTCAGGAAATAAATGGAGAAATTTTAATACTCTCCCTTAATTGCTGTCCATTGCAACCAAAATTTTCAAGCTTCATCAAAGTTCATAAAGACATTGTAAAAGTAATCCATCCGTCTTTACAAGGGGTTTAATACAAGTGTTCTGAAAAAACACAATGGCAGATTAATTTAGGCTTTTATATATAGGATTTAAAAGGAGAATTGTAAACCTTCTGTATTAGTTGGTCTGTTTTATTTTGTTGGATTGGGACTAGGGTTGCAAAGGGGTGGAAAATTTCCAGAAACTTTCCAAAAATCCATGGAATATTCCAAAAAAATCCTGGAAAGTTTCCAAAATTTCTGGAATATTTCTGAAATTTACTGGAAATTTTCCACCTTTTTGCAACCCTAATTGGGACCCATTTACTTCCATTGTAAGTGCCTCGCTGTAACCAAGCGGCAACCTTCCGGTCTCTCTCGTGACACCAACACGGAAGTGACTAAAACTGCAATTCATCGACTGGCCGCTAGAGGCTGGCTCCAAAAGGGAGTCAGTCCCATAGACTCCCCATGTTAAAATGCCCAACATTACAGCAGAAAAAAATTTTTACAGCCTGGTACAAAAAGTGGTTTTGGTCTATATACCAAATAGGTCTATAATTTTGCCCTTCATGACAACTGTGAGGGGGGTGAATTTTTTTATTTTTTTTAAGCCTTAAATTTCTGCATAATTAAGGGCGCGGCCACTTGAGTGACATCTGGATTGCCGCTGCTGTCACCACCATCGAGCTAGGTGGGTGTGGTTTCAGCAACCAGCTCCCGCCTCTTTGCCCATTTTCGATTATCCGGGAGTGACGCGCTGCCAAGATGGCGACGACCGGCTCCGCCTACTTTAGACTTCAAAAACGCTCTTCGGAAACCTACGGGTGACGTCACGGACACTACGTCCATGTTTTTATACATTCTATGGCTGTAACCCAGATTTAGAAATAGACGAGTCAAAATTTTTTTGTTGTAATCAACAATATGCCACAAGTACTGTCGATTGAGCTGTTTTCTGCCAAGAATTAGCATTTAAATGGATTTAGATGTCATGATCATACTGCTGATGGGTCCTAGAGTTTCACTGGGAATTGGTTCAATATGTGTGTGGCAGCACATTGATTCAGCTAAAGGAATGACTCCAGCATGCAGGCCAACGAACTGGTAACACAGCGACCCTGCTGCACTGGGAACACTGGGGAAGATGGGAAACTTGAGGCCCCTCCTAGGAAAACAGGAAGCAGCTGTAACCACATCCTGTGTCAGAGTGATGTCCAGGGAGCAGTGGCACATGGGTGAGCCATCAGTAGCAGCCCAGCAGAGGGACAAGAATACAGCCCAGTGTGTCAGGGCAGCAGTGGGGGGCCGACGGGCTGGATTTTTTCCATTCACCCTGTTGGAGTCAATGACCAGCAGTCAGTTAAAGATAAACGCATGATACAGGAATACAGTTGCTGGTTTTCTTTATTGAAGATGATGGTTGATAGTGCAAATTAGAGAGAGAATGAGTCTTGGTAATCTGAGTTAGTGTGGCTTGTGTCTCTTAGTGTGTGTGTTTTCACATAAACTGCTGGGAAATGTGTCTTTGTGTTCACAATGCTATTTTGGGAGCTGCAGTGAATGAGGAGATGAAATAGGCTATGCTGTTCTCAGTGTCTGGAGGAAACAATGGGTGAGGTGGGAATGAGATGAGAGCTTGAGATGAAGAGTGTAAAGTGACAGTGAAACGGAGGGAGGAGGGAGGTTCTCCAATATCCTCCATCAAATCTTCAGACTGTGCAGCAGTAAGTCATGTTTCTGGCAGCATTCAGAGCTAATTGAATTGAACTGAGGCTCCACAGAACACTGACTCCACATGCACTTAGCTGCCTCTCACTGTGTTCTTTATAAAAGTTTTAAACCAATTGGGCAAGCCTTATGTGTTCCTTTTTGTCTCTGTATGTTCCTCATTTTCAATTCTAATATGGCCCGTCTTGACCTGAATTTGTGCTAGCATTTTACTTTGCGGTTTCATATTGAATCAGACAAATGCAGACTAGTGTTATGCTTAAAAAGCATTCCCTTGACTGTTCCCCCCCAAAAATGACAATTCTGTCGTTTACTATCATTTATACTTTTATTTATTTACCATCACTAATTCTGTAATTTATTCATGCCCTTCCAAAACTTTCTTCTGTGCAGCATCAAAGAAGATATTTTGAGAAATATATCTGTTCTTGTCCATGCAGTGAGTCAATGGATTCCAGTGTTGTTTGACATTTAAAGGTGTGGTCACATTTATTCAGCAAATTTTCATCGGTCAAATCTAGTCAGGAATCCATGCAAATGGTAATTTCACATGAGGGTGAAAGATTTCCACACACAGGTGTTCTTGGGATCCTATGAATTCCTTGATGCAGAAAATGCAGACGGAATCACAGAATTCAGTTATAAAAATGGAATAGTGGATTGGCACGTTTTTGGCAAATTTTGAATGAATGAATGAATTAAAAGTAGGTTTTAGACAGAAAAACCCAATTTCCAGAAAAACTAAAATGGAAAACCCAGAATGAGCCAAATTTTAATGGAATAAAAAAAAAAACTGATTTCACAGGGCTATTTCTTTTATTTGTGTTATTTATTTATTTGATCTGCTGTTTGTTCAGCATTTTGTCCAAGCAATAATAAAATGACATTTTCATTTATAATAAAAAAAAATTGAGAAATTTGAATTGTGAAATCATTATCATGATTCGTATCGCATCGTGAGTTGAGTGAATAGTTACATCCCTACAACAGAGCCTTTTTGCCCACAAAAATTTGCTGAAGTTTCACTAATGTGACTGTACCTAAACACATTTCAAACTATAATCTTTTGTACTCCACAGAAGAAAAAAATGCATACAGTTTTGGAATGACATGAGGATGATGACTATCACTTTAACATATTGTGCAAAAAAAAAAAAAGCCATATGAGCAACCAGCCAATAAAGTATTGCAAGTTGAAAGTAGGGCTGGACGATATAGCTAAAAAAAATTATCAATGGTATAATGTTTCATATCGTTTGGTATCGATAATTATTGACATTTTTTATAACCTTTTTTAAAATAAAGAGCAAAATAATAAAAAAATTTTTTTAAATTAACCCAATTTATTGAGACAAACAAAATTTTTTTTAACAGTCAAACACAAAATAAAAAATGTAACAAATATCTAATTTCTAATGTTTTATATGCAGATTAAATAGGTCTTTATTGTATAGGTCTAATTGTCTC
>NW_015637531.1:92271-92901 GCF_001515625.1 Sinocyclocheilus rhinocerous
ATGTTTCATATCGTTCGGTATCGATAATTATTGACATTTTTTATAACCTTTTTTAAAATAAAGAGCAAAATAATTAAAAAAAATTATTTAAACACTGTATTTTTTAATTAACCCAATTTATTGAGACAAACAAAAAATTTTTTAACAGTCAAACACAAAATAAAAAATGTAACAAATATCTAATTTCTAATGTTTTATATGCAGATTAAATGGGTCTTAAGGAAACTTTTGGCTTGTTTCCCGAGGCCACAGGAGGGCGCAATGAGCAAAACAATTCAGCATATTAAATTGCCAACGCAAGGAAATAACTGTCTATAAAAAAACTTTGCATTACGTCTAAATCAAATATAATTTCGTAAACTGCATAAACAATTATGAACAAAACAGCATCATGTATTTATGCATTGCTTAATACAAAGAGCCGAATCGCCCATCACACAGACTGCATTTGAAAACATATGAGATGCAGTGAAAAGGAATAAAACTCCACAAATTTGTGACGCATTTTCTAAAAGTTTAAACTGTTTTAACTTTGCATGACTTTCTATACATCTCTTGTGACGCGAGCGCAGCAGTCATATTTGTCCATCTAGAAAATGCGCTGAATTTGCGTTGTGTGTGAATGGCTTT
>NW_015637531.1:92920-95818 GCF_001515625.1 Sinocyclocheilus rhinocerous
TTGCATGGCTTTCTATACATCTCTTGTGTGAGACGCGAGTGCAACAGTCATATTTGTCCGTCTAAAAAACGCGCTGAATTTGCGTTCTGTGTGAATGGCTTCATTTCGGTTTTAACCTAATCGAGATCTTCTAAGCATTAAGCTACTATATTTCTCTAATATTTTGAATGAATAACGCAGCAACTGCGTGTCTCGTGGGCTAGAGTAGACTAACAAAACATTAAAATGCAACAACTTCACTTACATCATCATCACTGCATCTCGTGTGCCACTGATGACACTCCCTGACGCACACCTAACATTTGATTGTACTATTTTTGCATTCAAATGCAAATGTTTATTTTAAATTCGACTAATATTCATTCTTTATTTACAATCTCCTCATCACAGGCAGGCACAGCACTCAATTCAGCAAGTGTTTGTGTGTGATGTCTGCGTCACTCATAGCACGTGCCTATATCGTGCACTATATCGAACATTTTTTCTATTGTTATCGAAGAAGGTGTACCGTCGATAAATAACGATACCGTTTTATCGCCCAGGCCTAGTTGAAAGTAATGATAGCTTGCAGGTCAGTAAGTCAGAGTGATTTATTGAGTTCAGTCAGATTCATCAGACTGATTCAAACTGTAACTCTTTTGAACAATTCATTAAAAGAAGCAGAGTCATTTGCTCATGAAACGGACTACACTGGTCAAACCATTTTTTCCCCCGATGCAGCTCGAAAGAAAAACTCACAAGTAAGAAGTGTTATCTGTCAATAGTTTGCTGTGCACGGACTGCAAACTCAAATTCATCACGGAACTGGAGTGAAAAGCAGTGCAGGAAATGTTGGTAAGCACCCTAATGCATATTGCACATATAAATGGAAAGAGCTTTTGCCAAGCTTCAATCTGACGACCTCTTCCTGTCTAATTAGACCAGTTCTTAGACAGAATAAGCTGCAAAATGCATCAGACTTTGATGACTGTCAAGATTCTGGCTGTAGATGAATATAGATGAGACCAGATATAATCAAGCAACTTGGATCTCATACCAGACGTCTCATTCAGAGGAATTACACACTCTCACTGTTCTGCAGTTCTGCAGTGAGAGGAAAAGCCGCTTCACGACATAAAGATATTTACGCCCTGACCGAATGATGATGGATGTCCTTGGGAGTTGTGACTTGCGCCAAGTGCACCTTTGAGCGCTGTGTAATGGTTAATTGTTGCAAGCTACCCGACACATTCATTATTATGCTTTGTGTGTTAGTTCCACTTTCATAAATCCTAATTTAATCTTTGATGGAGCCTCATGGTGTCGATTTTGGACTGGTGTTGGCCTAGTTCTCCAAGTCCCCTCAGGATGCTTACATTGTGTGTGTTGGATTTGAATGATTTAGGAGACTCACTAAAAGCTGCAAGCTTGTAAAGTGAGGGTGAATCCTAAGGATGAAAGCTGAGCGGGATAAAAGCGGAGGAAGGACCTGATCCGGGTCAGGCCATCACAAACACCAGGACACTGACCCTGGTAACATGATGCAGAATTATTGTAAATTGTAAATTGAGGGACTTCCTGTAAATGTCTTTCTATTTTTTTTCTTCCAATTTCACTATACTGTTCTTTCCATCACGTCGTCATTTTCTGCCCGACACAGAGTGGGTGGTGGAAGTCCGCTTCTGTAATCGGTCAGCTCAGGGTGGAGGGTCCAGGCAGGTCATGGGAAACTGACTGCAAAGAATCAACGCTGAGTGAAATGAGACTCTCACTCTACATACACATATAAACAAATACATAAGAGCATTTAAATAAGATACATGAGCTTCCCACAGGGCACCCCTCATTAGCCCACCTGCTGGAATATCTTGGCTGTTTCTATTCTGAAGTTGATTTTTGTGTCCTCCTTGACTTTCAGTGACTTTAAAATGACAACAGGATTGTCATATTTGTGAAGTAACTATGTGTTTACCACACAATCAAATGCAGATGAGGTTCACTTGCCAGAATTATTTCACCTAGAGGTTTCCCCTATTGCAATGAAATTCAAAATATACAACAAAAGTATGTTCACATGATCAGGTGATTAAGTTTTGGTGTCATAATGAATTTGTTTAGCTTGTTTTTTCCAGTTATGTTTTGTATTTTCAGTGTAATTTTTTTTATTTAGTTTTAGTTTTCGTTAAAGATTACACTGAATAGTAGTTGAGATACAATGTAGTGATAGTACCTGAGATGTCCACAATCAATGGATAAAGTCAAGTCACGTTTATATAGTGCTTTATATTATACGGATTGTTTCAAAGCAGCTTCACATTAATAAGCAGGACAATAAGTGTTAATGTTGTAAAATTCATAAATTATGAAAAATTTAATTTTAGCTGTATAAAAGAAAATAGGGTCTTTATTCAGCTCAATTTAATTCAATGTTCAATTCAATTCAGTTCAATTTAATAACTGTCAGTGCTATGGTCTATCAATAACTGTATCTGAGCCATTAATTTTTTTGACTGCAAAAATCGAGTTAAAGGGGTCATATGATGCGATTTAAATTTTTCCTTTCTCTTTGGTGTGTTACCTAACAAGTTGAAATCAACTGGGTGATTTCAAAGCAAAATGTGTCAGTTGTTTGGAGCCAATCATATGCATTCTCATGAGAAGCATGCTCTTCATTGTCTCTCCTCAGAGTTGTGGATGAAGAGCAAGGATAATGACTGGCTGTTTTAGTATCATCGTTACTGCCTTCATTTTTTAATAGATGAAATAAAGGCTGCTGTCACAGTATTCATGGTTAGTGAGCTCTGTACAAAGACAAATATCAAGAACCTTGATGAGGGGGAGGGGGGGGGGGGGGGGGGGTGTGCGTTTTTTTTTTTTTTTTTTTTTTTTTTTTTTTTGTTTACAAAATAAATAGAAGGG
>NW_015637531.1:95979-106628 GCF_001515625.1 Sinocyclocheilus rhinocerous
TCGTTTTGCGGCTTAATATTTACAAATACTAGTGGGTGTGTGTGTGTGTGTGTGTGTGTGCGTGCGTGAGCGCGCGCATCGGGCGGAACTCCGCTGTGCGTGATACAGAGAGCGCGACCATAACGTAGAGACTGAAATGACATGCCGTCCTGTAAATAAGATAAATAACATAAGGCTATTTAGTTTGCTTAATGAAAGAACAAGGTATAGACATGTTCTATAAGAAAGGTAACTTTAAATTACTTCTGTTGTGATCTGGCGCTATAGAGAAAATATAATTAAATAAAATTAACTTGACTTTCAAGGGGGGCGGGGGGTGCCGTTGGGGGGGCGGGCCGCCCCCCTAAAATAATGGCAGGGGAAACGCTGTTAAGTATAATAGTAAGGTCAGACTAAAGCTCTTGCAATGTCTGTTATTACTGTTTTTATCAAGGCTGCAATGAGTTTTATAATCAACCATGCTATTGACTTCCATAATGAAAAATAATCCAGCAAGTCTATTTCAATTGAAGAGATAAGATAAGACTGACAAGGGCTTTGGCTGTAATGGTTCATTACCAGTCTGTTACTCTTATCATGTCTCCTGTGATGTTACAGACTGTCATTTTGAATGAGTCGCAGTATCACAGACAGCTGTCATAGCGCTGTGTTGATTGATTGCATCTGTGCATGGAACGCCCAATAGAGGAAGGAGATCAAAGTTCTCAAATAAGTCTGATTTCTCCAAACAATACGATTTATATGTGATTACAGCATCAATTGTGCAATCAATCCTTATTTTTCCTTTAATACCCATCAGTGTTAATTTCGTTGACTAATAATTTTCGTCCTAATTTTCGTCAACGACATTTTTTTCACAGACGACAACGAGATGATAACGAACTAAAACTCTTTTTGAATGACAAAAACTATGACGTAAATCTATTGACATTTTCGTCAACGAATAAAAACGAGACGAAAATGTTAGGCAGGGACGATTTGGGAAGAGATTCATTCAGAACGAATCTGCTGCGTGGTTCGGAGGTTAGATGCGTACATATGAACCGGCGGGACATAAGCTAACATACACTTGCTGCACGTCGCATAAAACATTCAAAAATGTCAATATTTGATTATGTCTTAAGTGAACGTAAACAGTAGGGAGAACGTGTATCAGTACATTGCATCCATTGCAGCTGTGCATTCGGTTTTAAAGGGACAGCAGCCTAATTTAGTTGCTATTGTCCGAGTCATTGATGTTTATCAAGCAACAAAAGAAAGACAGAAAATCACGCACTGCTCTTGACTGAAAAACATTAGTAGCCCTAAAGATTAATCTAAATTTATTTATAGAAATAAAGATGTCTGCTTGAAATAATGAAGAATACGGTAAACAAGTTGCTATAAAGAATGCATAAGTAGCCTATATAACCATTTGGTATTTCATTAAAATGAAGACCATGTTCTTGTTCTTTATGAGAAGTGGTTTTATTTAATTTTAACATAAAGGCATGTTGTGTGTCACCGCAGTTAAATCGGTGTCTATCATGATAAAACCTTAATATCAAACCTATATAATGAGTTTGGAAATTTTAGAGAAATGCTTAATAAATGCACTGTAACTAAACCCATTAGATTTTAGCCGACTAAATTTACTGTAGATTTAGTCGACTAAAATCTTATGATATTTAGTCGACTAAAACTAGACTAAAACTAAAAACAATTCAGATGACTAAAATATGACTAAAACTAAATCAAAATGTGCTGTCAAAATTAACACTGATACCCAGTAGGTTTTCATATATGCTTTCTGTGTGGGTAACAGATTGTGTTAACCTTCCTCAGATTTCAGACGCTGTGGCCTTTTCAGGGTTACCCAGTGGAATATATGTAGCAACCCCCCCCACCCCTTCTATTCTTCTGATAGCCTTTCAAAAAGTGTCAATCCCCAAGGGTTATACATATATCTTAGCATTAGTCTGTGTTTAGTATGGGTCCCTTGAGAAATTATAGACTGTTGTTATCTGACAACAGTGAGCAGATGATGGAAGCAAAGCATCCATTGCTTTGTGTACAGTGATAAACTCAACAAATAATAAAGCAATGCCCCAAAATGTCTACCTAGACAACATTTTAAGACATCACATGCACACTCTTAATGTGTGGACAAGGCAAATCAGACAATATGGTGAATGGGGTTAGACAAATATTGATTTGTAAATATGCTTATTTCATTGAATAGGCCTACCTAAATGTTTTGATATAATGCAGCCTATTTTAGAATATTTTACACAATATTTGTGTATACAGTGTGTTTTTATGCTAATTAGATGCTTTATGCTGATTGTGTGTGATATCTATTTTTATGCTAATTAATCACTACGATAGCAAAGCAGCACGCTAACGTCACACTCTACTTAAAACCTTTTTGACTCCAAATAGAAATTGACATGACTTTTCCAATCGTTGTGACTTTCTGGATAAGGATTAAAGATAAGGATATATATTTTTATAATTCTTATCCAATAAAATACTTTAGAGCTAATATTTAAGATTATATTGGTATTAATTTACATTACTTTTTCAGGTCTGGAAATTTCACTTAAAATTAGGCTTCCTCATATAATACAGTTTTTTGGAGGGCTGTTTGTGTTGCGCTCAGAGTTGCAGCATATGAACATTGTCCAAATTAGTTATAAATGAGGTTCCATTTCATTTAAGATTAAGGCTGGAGGTGTCATCGGTAGTTGCTGAAAGACAATTTATTATTAATTTTTTTTTGGAGTTGATATTAGAACACATTTTCATTTGTCATGCATCTCTTAGCAATGATGTGCATGTTATTGCAAGAGTTTGTTGTGTTTGGAGTGACTTAAATATCTGGTAGTGTGTGATTTTCAGTCTTTTATTTACAACTTTTTCTGCTGTAACCATATATAAAGTCTGCAAGTGTATGATGCCTAGTGTTTTATAATCGGTTCATGTTGTGTATTCCAGTCTTTAGAAGACACCATTCTTTGTAGGAAGGCAGCAGCTCACTACATTTGTGTATTTGGCAGGTGCTTTTATTCAAAGTGACTTACATTGCATTCAATATAAACATTTTATTTGTTCGTTCAATCCCTGGGAATCGAACCCATGACTTTGGTATTGCTAACAGCATGCTCTATTGTTAACTAGCATTTTAAGTAGCATTGATCGTCATGGGCATTTTCTTTAATAATACAGCATGACCTGACTCTCGCCATATATAAACTTAACTTTTTTTGAGTCATGGATTTGCAGAATTATTTGCTGGTCTCTTAGATTTCCTCTGAGCGTTTGAGCCCATAGTGCACCTGCATCCACTATTGTTCTATTGTGATGTGAAACGTGTTGTGCAGCTGAGTGTGGGGGCCGTGCAGGCACAGTGGGCTCTAATTAACACATAGGCCTATTTGATCATTCACTCTGCTGAAAAGACCTAAAATTAACATAAACATGTTTTGTTCTGTAGTGTAGTTGTGGAGTAGTATGTTCGGTTTGGATAAGTGTGAATGGAAATGGTTTTGTTCCGTTTTGGTCTGTTTGGCTGTGTCTTTTCCTCTGCCGTTTGTATTGATCATTGAGTTGCTCATCTAGAACTGTTCTGTAAATAAGACTGAACTGAAGGGCGTGGCCACATTTACAATGATCTCTCTCTGTCTCTGTTACAGATGCCTTTGTCAACAGTCAGGAGTGGACGCTCAGTCGCTCTGTACCAGAGCTCAAAGTGGTGAGTCCAATCACTGATGTTTAAAATTTGCCATTTTCATCATAACTAATACACGATTTCATTTGCATCATTTTATTGCTTAAATTAGTGTTGCATGCTCGTGACCTCACCACAAAACAGCTTTGATCAGGTCGTACCCTCTCTAAATTGGCCTGAATACGCTGAATTCTGTGTTTCTTGGCCTGGAAAGTTAATTTGAAATTAGAAAATAAACTCTTAGACTCTTTACACTCTCACTGCTTTATTTGTTGGTCCACTAATAATATCCATAAAGATATATATATGCATCACAAATGTCATTACAGTGTAATTTCCTCCATCGCAAATTATTTCTTGTTTGATGGCTTTTTGTGATGAAATAATTGCATGTGAAAATGACATTGTACCAGTTTTAAAATTAAATGACTGACTTGTCATGC
Organism: Sinocyclocheilus rhinocerous; assembly: GCF_001515625.1. NCBI lineage: Eukaryota > Metazoa > Chordata > Actinopteri > Cypriniformes > Cyprinidae > Sinocyclocheilus > Sinocyclocheilus rhinocerous. The sequence goes on from NW_015637531.1 coordinate 100,132, forward strand.
CAACGCATATTAATGCATAGATAGAATTTGTTTAATCCAAAATAAAGAAAATTAAACAATATTTAGGGTTTGGTCAGAATCTGCTAAAGTTTTGCGAAGATATAGCCTCAAGTCCATTTTTGTGTGAATTTCTTCAACATCGGAAATCTTTTGATAACCTTTTGCCAGCATTGTCTGAGGATGATCTGAGCCAATTTTGGTGAAAATCAGGCAAACTGCCTAGGACAGGTTCAAAAAAGTAGTTTTTTTTTTTTTGACCCCTGGAAATGTCAATTTTTGGTATGCATTTGACTCGGCATGAGCCATGGAATCAGAGGAAAAATTATTTTGCTTCTAGACCTTACGGTTTTGCTTCTAGACCTTATGGATCCTATTGTATCCGTTAGGTTTCTTCTTTTTCTTCTTCTTCTTCTTCCTCTTCCTCCTCCTCCTCCTCCTCCTCCTCATCCACTCCAAATTTGGCACACAGATAGAGGACAGTCTCCATATTAAAACGTAACAAATTTGGAGTCTCAAATCTCAAACTCTCTAGTGCCACCAATAGGCCAAATTTACACTCATATTTCTGCTAATAACTTTGAACCGATTCCTTGGCTCATGCCGAGTCAAATGCATACCAAAATGTAAATTTCTATGCGTCAAGATTTTTAGCAATTTTGAATTTTGCTCCTTTTTTGAACTTGTATAATGAACTTGAATAATCATTGAAAATTTCTCATAACCTTTCTTAAACAGAGAGCAGTAGAAAAAAAGGTTTAAATGTAACCACGGTATTTTTAATTTACCCAATTTATTAAGACAAACAACAACTTATTTTAGTCTTAATAAACAAAATAAATAAAACAAAATAACAAAATAAAATTGAAACAAATATCTCCTTTCTTATATTTTATGTGCAGATTGAATAAGTGTTAAGGAAACTTTTGGCCCATCTCCTGAGGCCACAGGAGGGCGCAATGAGCAAAATAATGCACCTCATTAAACGGTTTATTCAATGCAATGAAAATAACGGCTGTCTATAAAAAATTACATAACGTCTAAACTAATATTTATAAATAAAATATGATTTCGTAAATTGCATAAACAATAATGAACAAAACAGCTTCATGTATTTATGCATAGCTCAATACAAATAGCCAAAGCGCCGATCACACGATTGCATTTAAAAACACATGAGATGCAGTGGAATGGAATAAAACTCCCACAAATTCTCGAGACATGTTTTCTAAAAGTTGAACCTCTTTTAACTTTACATGGCTTTCTATTCATCTCTTGTGCGAGACGCGAGTGCAACAGTCATAGTTGTGCGTCTCAAGAATGTGCCGAATATGCGTTCTGGGTGAATGGCTTGGTTTCGGTTTTAACCTAACCAATATCTTCTCCGCATTGAGCTTCTATATTTTCTCTAATATTTTGAATGGAAAATGCAGCAGCGGCGCATCTTGTGGTTTCAACTGGATATAGAAACAAAAACATTAAAATGCAACAACATAATCCTCACCGCATCTCGTGCGCCGCTGATAAGGCTCCCTGATGCACACCTAAAATTCAAATATACCGTTTTTTCATTCGAATGCGAATTTTTATTTTAAATTTGACTAATATTCCTCCTCATCGCACGCAGGCACGGCACTCATTTCAGCGTGTGTTTGTGTGTTCTTTTGGCTCTCTGTCACTCATAACGCGCCTTTAAAGAAAAAAAATTTTTTTTCTATCGTTATCGATGATGGTGTACCGTCGATAAATATCGATACCGTTTTATCGGCCAGGTCTATTTCATAGTTCTTTTATAATATCGAATGATGTTCAATGACAAGGAAAAATCAATAACATGATTAAGAAGGGATGATAACAAGGGATGATCATTTTAATTTGATCTTCATGTACAAAAAAAAAAAAACACTTAGTTTTAATAAAAATCAAACCCTGGGACTTAAAAATACCCAAAGTTAAAAAGACACTGTTTTACTGTACTGATGGTACTCAGTACTCAGCAAAGGTTATAATATCATGTTAATCATGTTTAGTTCCACAATCATCTGGAATCCTCACGTGGCAGCATGGTTATTAGGGATTGCTTCAGGTCTAGGCTGAGACACTGTTTATTTACATGCCAAAATATCATGAACGGGACCCCTAATAATTCTGTGTGTATGTGCAGGGCATTGTGGGTAACTTGGCCAGTGGAAAGTCTGCCCTGGTGCACAGGTATCTGACAGGGACGTATGTGCAGGAAGAGAGTCCTGAAGGTAGGTGTTTTGCTATCAAATGGGCAGGTGAAATATGGAGACCCTTTAAAACCCTTTGATATATCTCTCACTGTTTTTATCTTGTGCAATATTATTAACAGTTTGTATTACTCACTTCAGTGCTTTTGAAAGAGCTTTTACAATGGTGTATGTATGTCCTTCTGTTCTTAGAATCCCGTTTAAGTCTTGAAGTTATGTGTAAATAGTTAATATTCCTCTCTTTTCAGTACTGCCGAGGCATAGCCTTAGATGCACTTCTTATTTTTTATTTCAGCTCTCTCCTTCTCTTATTCTCTCTCTCCGCACACCTGCTGTTAGTATGTTAGTATGGTACAGTTGTGCCAGAGGACTCTGCTATACTCCCCATGTATAATTGAGAACATTCAAGGCACACCGCCAGACCACCACAATATGTTCTCGTGAATGTGCTTTCAAAAGCTCCCCGTGTCAATATTTCATGTCCTTTATAACTGTTATTATGTAGACATGTTAAACTGGCCTTTCAAATGGCTCCCTCAAGGAGCAGGGTTTATAAAGTTTAGGTATTAATTTAAAAATCAGGGCTTTTCTTTAAAGATCGCAATTAGCTTAAGCAACATTTAGTACAATTGTGTTTAACTGCGGTAATCTGCATGCCTGGGGGTCCCGTAGAGATCAAGAGGTCACAGAAGAGGGCAGTTAGCGGGCCAACGGGCACTAATCATGTCTCGTCCTCTCCTTTGCACTTTACCATATAAAACTCAAGCCACTGCATACCAGCGGTCAACCAGGAAATCGCCCTGGAAGAAAAAAATCCCCCAGAAATGTCAATTGCCTGTTTGCCGCAGTGGATTATAGCACAGATTGCCAAAGGAAATTTAGCACGACATCAGAGACCGTTGAAGTGTGTGCCTTGCTAAGCTTGAGCAACACGGTTAAATCTTTCACGTTTGAGGCCAGCACGTCATCTGATGTTAGAAGTGCCGTTAAACTCAGATTTGCAGTGACGTTATGTCACATTTCAGCATCAGAAAGCTGATTTGAATTTCCAAATTTACATTCCAGTAAAACTACCGCATGCAAAGTTTTCCTACTTTACTTTTTTGAAGTTTCACTATTCTGGGTTTAAAAATAGTGTTCCCTAGCTTTGGTAGAGTAACCCCAACCTCAAAACCACTAAGTAGAGCTGGAGCAGATTTTTACTGCACACTCTGCAATGAAAGCAGTCGGCCGCATGGGTTTTGCACCGCCCCCCTCTTCTATCACACATACTACATAAATAGACACATTCTCAGAGCTCATTAAGAGATATTATCACAAGGCCAACTGTGTGACTGCGTGTGTATGTTTACGCAAGAAGAAAGAAAAATCCCTGCAGGCCCTGTGGTCTCAATCCAGACCCAGCCTTTACCATTTCAAAACCCAGCACCCCATATGGGTAAATAAAATGTTTTCTTTTGCTTAAGCCGCCACAATCATGTTTGATGTAGAAATGCAGCTCTGCTGGGATCAGCAGTTTGGTGCAATTGTGCAGACCAGCCCCTCTGGTGTGAAAAATAACACTTTTATCAAAGTGAAATATCAAATTTAGACTTTGAATCTTTTCCAAGTAAAATCTAGATTTGCAAACCGTAAAAAGTTCAAAGTTCTTAGAAATCTTTTATATGGTTTAAAAATGTACACTGTTTAAATATTTTAACTTGGGTTTAAATTTAATTAGCTAATAAATGTCATGTGGTGTAAACATCAAGTAAAAAGTAATAATACATTTCCATTACATCTTTAATGTGTCGCTACACACCACATGACTTTGATTTGGCGCACAAAAGTATTTTTTCAATTATTAATAATATTTTAACAAAACAGCTTCACTTTTCTCCAAAAAATTAATAAATAAATAAATAAAATAAAATATTTAAATAAATAAAAGATTTTGCCAAACTACTAATGTTTTTATTCAAGAATTATAATTATTATTATTATTGATTATTAATAATATTATTATTTTTAATTAACTTTTTTTATTATAGTGTATTATTCTAAAATGTACTTGACCTAGAACAAATAAAACGAATTATAATTAACAACAACCAAAAAAAACATGCTCATCATAGAAGAGGTGTATTCAAGACATGTTATGTTTAAATGGCAATTTAATGTATTTTAGTATAGGATTTATTTATTTCAAAAATTTAATGTATTTTTTAATTAATTAATATTCGGCCAATACATGAGTGTTACTTCACTGACATCAATACTCAGCTGGCCTGCATTATATGAGCGTGTGTGATAGTCCTCTCATGACTGTATTGTAAATCAGCTGTATTGACCTGACCATGTCCTCAGGGCAGACGTTTTTGATCTGTCTGTTCAGATGCAACATACAGTACTCAGGACCCACAGGCACAGAAGCCCTGTGACAATAGAATGAATGAAAGTTGCTTCTTTCTCTCTCTCAGTCTCTCTCTCTTTGTCCTGCTGTGTTTAATTTCTTAACTGACTGTGCATGTTTAGCTTGGCTGCTTTTTGATTTGAGTTTTGTTTATTCTCTCTTTCCTCGGCTTCTTTAACTAGCTGACGTGGATGCAGGTAACGTCATTTTCTTCTTGGGGAAGGTCTGTCGTAGTCCAAGAGAGTTGAGAAGGTGGACTCTCCCCTCTGTGGCTTGTGTAACAGCATATTCTTCATCATGTTTCTGTTTAGATGCTCACAAACAATGTGTATCATTGTAAAATCTTCAAGTAGAGTAGAATCTACTCCACATTGCTTCTCTTGACTCATCACAAAGCTTTAAGCAGATCAAGCCACAGAACAGGAGGTTCCACTCTTACTCCTCTCTTGATGCCACTGTAGTTTTGCCATCTTCCATTTCATTCATTTCCTCAATAAACCACCAATGACACCACTGCACTGCGGGTCACTGTCCATCAAGACAGGATGTTAGACTGTTGTTGAACTGTGCGTTCTATCCAAAACTTTGTTTCTGCAAGTTTCTCATGATGAGCTAAGCTTCAATGCATCCAGAGACTTTAAATTCGAGTATGTTTTTACTCAGCTGAGGTTAACTCCATGGAGAAAGAACCCAAAGTGTAATTAACCAATGGGTGTGTATCTTTCAGTCGCTGTGCACTTCTTTCTCGCTCTCTATTTTCAACAGATATATAAATATCTGGGTCCAGACTGTATGCTGTGTATTAGCTGTCCTGATGCTGCTCTACTTCCCCATCCTTCATAACGCAAAAAGACAAACCATGTCATTACGGAAAAGCTTGCCATCCCCGCCAGCCTAACCGACATACTCGAACAGCTCGCCCACTCTTCGTTTTCAACCAAACCTGGCGACTTTTTTGAAAGCACATAAACTTTGGCATTCACATTATTGCCCACATGTTTGGTTCAGCGGAGGAGAGCAGAGTTCAAACACTCGAGTTATCCAGACAGAGGGACAATTGGAATGGAGGCTGTAACAGATAAAGCTGTTCGAATCCATGAAAGCAAGAAACATTGTGTTCCATCATGTCGTCATCTCAATTGAGTTACAGTGGCTATGCTTTAAAAGCATGTCTCTTAGGAAGAAACTGTAAAGTTAAAAACTATGGCAGTGCTACATATGCTGTAATAAATGCGACTGATGCTGTATTAAAAATAAGATATACATATATATTTACTTTCTAGTGTAAGAACTGAATTATGCAGGTATGCAGAACCAATATATAATAACTGTTATATTTACAGTGGGTATAGAAAAGAATCCCCCCTCCCTTTAAAATAATCATATTTTGTTGCTTTGCAGCCTGAAATGAAGACAGACTCAGTTTTTGTTTTATCCAGCTGTATTTACTCAGTGCAACTTATAACATCCAAGTGAAAGATAGAACACCAACATGTCAGAAAAAAAATGTAAAAAATAAAAAAACAGAATCACTGAGTTGGAAAAAGGATCACCCCCCTCCTAAAAATGACTAGAAGCACAGTGAAGTCTATTATTAGACTTCATTTCAGGCTGCAAAGCAACAAAATGTGATTATTTTAAAGGGGGGTGATTCTTTTCTATACCCACTGTATGCTTTCCTGGCACAGTTATATCTAAATAACAGGTTTTCAAACTTTTTGTTGTGAAGGACCCCCAAATATGAAAATTCCCATTGCCAAGGCGCCCCATTAAAACAAAGCAGCTATATATATATATATATATATATATACACTCATTTATACTGCGTGAGAAAAGTAGTGTGATATTATGAAGAAAAAAAATAAAAATAATTGCAT
>NW_015637531.1:108509-108724 GCF_001515625.1 Sinocyclocheilus rhinocerous
AAAATGTGATTATTTTAAAGGGGGGTGATTCTTTTCTATACCCACTGTATGCTTTCCTGGCACAGTTATATCTAAATAACAGGTTTTCAAACTTTTTGTTGTGAAGGACCCCCAAATATGAAAATTCCCATTGCCAAGGCGCCCCATTAAAACAAAGCAGCTATATATATATATATATATATATATACACACATTTATACTGCGTGAGAAAAGTA
>NW_015637531.1:108789-116523 GCF_001515625.1 Sinocyclocheilus rhinocerous
AAGAAAAAAAAAAAAATAAAAATAATTGCATTGATACATTAAAGCCAAAATAAATATTATCTAGAAATTGGTTTTAATTCATATATAAAACATTTGAAGTAATTATTAAAATATTTTTGTAGAGTGCTTTTCACAGTAAGTATTGTGATTATTGTAAATACTTTTTCCCCCTTCTGAAATTTTCCATGACCCCAGTTTAAAAAAAAAAAGCCTAGCTTACAACATTAAAAATATAACTTTTCTGGAATGCATATTGGTTGAGCGTGAATGACTGTTATCTAAAAAAAAATTATGTAATTTTATTGACATGACCAATGCTTTAAATAAATTATTCCTTACTTACCTGTAGTTTACACCACTGTTCCCGGTTAGACCTGATAAATCAAAAAATATTATTGAGTAAAATAGTGTAAATAGCCATCAAACCCATTATCAGTCCTTCCCAAATCTCTCTCTGTATGATTTATGGTCTTTGTTGGTTATCATGGGGATACACAGTTGGAGGCCAGAGGTGAAGGGTAAAAGTTTAACATGTTTGAGTGGTCATGTCCCCAAATGACCTTGGAATGTCCTTTCAGGCTATGAAAGCGAGAGTGAAGCTCTCTCAGGTCTTCGGTGCACAAGCTAATTAGCAGTGTAGAGCTGCAATAAGGTTAAGACCCTCTAACATCTCCAGGAATCCCCTCTGATCCTCTTATGCTTCAGCAAATCATCCAACAGTCACCCTCCCCTCTTCCCCCGAGAGAAAGATAGAGAGAAGTCTCCATCACACTCTCTGTCCTCTGATCTCTGACCGCTGCTCTCACAAGATGGGGCATAGGTCATAAGTTTACTCAAGACGTTTTGACCTTTACCACTCCAGCCGTCGTGGAAAAATAATTATAGCGGTGACACTTAATTAGTCATTGGGTTCAAATACTTTTGACTCAGGCATTATTTGTCTTTCTCTGGAAAGCAAAGAAGGTTAAGTAGAGAGCACTCAGATAGCGTAGATAAAAGGCACTTTAATGTATAGATGCATGCAGAATGTGCATTTAGAAAAGAGAGTTCCAAGTGCAAAAAAAAAAACGGATTCCTGTGGACAGAAAAAATCATCGATGCATTTAAAGCACATTAATTTTTATTTAGGCTGCATATTATATTGTGACAAATCTAGTTAATAATGTTTAGACCAATGGTTCTCAAACTTTTTTGACTTGGTCCCTTCGTTGTCCATAACAATATTCGCAGGGCCTCTCATTTAGAATACAGTATGATATTTCCTCCAGTATGTTTGGCTGTAAATTTGACACGGCTGCTTTTTCAAACCTTTTCATTAACAGAAACGGAGAGTGTCAATATAATTAATTAACCACAATGATTCTTCTGAGGAGAAAATTAACCACAATTGTGTTAATTTTCAGTTGTTGAGGGGAGAAAAAAAATGTATGTATATGTATATATATATATATATATATATTAGAATTTTAATAAGTTATTTTTAATTTAATAAATTAATTAATACATTTCTGAGATTAAATCAGAATACTGAATTGTAAATAATAGTGTTCGAATTGAAAATAATTTACAATTCCAATTCCTGAACGGTTCAATTATTGATTGAAAAAAAATCAATTTCATTGTTTAATTTAGAAATACTATTCAATTCTTACAAAAGGTGTTTTTAAACTAACGTTTTAGTCTTTTTAGAGGCAGCATAAACGCTATCCAGTAATTGGCTTTAACTATATATTAAATGTCATTACTAAACAAACAAAAAATGTGGTAATATATTTATTTAATAAATTTTCATGAAATACTACTGTCAAAATTCATAATGTGTATTTGTAACTAGACATTGTCTTACGAACAACCAGTTAGTAAGTACCCTATGAGTGTGAGCAAATATTATATATACGTGAAGTATAAAATAAAACCAAAAACTGTGTGATTTTGATTCATACATTAACAGTCAGTCCTTTGGGAATGAAAAAGGACATTCCACAAAGTTGCAGGAGCAGTAGATCTTATACAGGAATACCAAAACTGAATTCCTTTGCTGTTAACGTTTTCACAGAAAGAATTAAATTATAATATATAGAAAATGCAAAAAAAAAGCGATTGCCATGCTACAGCTGTCTGTGACGGTTTGTGGATTGAGCCCTGCAGTGAATCTTACACCAAATAAAATTTATGCACATAATTTATTTAATATATTTTTATAGTACTCACTTTTTGTATATTTACTAGTTCTGAACTCTGATTTGTAGAACAAATTATTTCCCCCCAAAAATAATTAGAAAATAACAAAGTGATACACATGCCCTTCTCCATTTCCATTTCAATCAACAGTCCACCAATCATCTCATTTTAGAAGTAGTGAATGTATTAAAATCACCAGACTATTTAAATTGATTGGCTTCTTTTGTTGGACAGGAGGACGTTTTAAAAAGGAGATTGTAGTGGATGGACAAAGTTTCCTCCTCCTAATCAGGGATGAAGGGGGACCTCCGGAGGCTCAGGTAGGTAGTACAGCCACAAATACAATGTGTTTTCCTTACAGAGGATGTTCTGATTCACAATGCTGTGCCTTAAGGCCCGTTCACACCAAGCACGATAACTATAAAGATATAACGATAAAGATATAGTTCTAAAAATCGTTCTCAATATTAAAGAATAGCAGAGTCCACACCACAACTATAACGATAAAGACAAAGAGAAACGATATCGTTGGAATCACTTTCAAAACGATTTTTCTCCAGCTGATGAACGATAAAAAATTGAGAGCCAATCAGAATCCATCCTGCTGTAACGAGCTCAAAAATTTAAAGCGGCAGACACGCGTGCGCTTAGAATAAACAGACGATATCGTTCGCTGGTGTGGACGCTAATATCGTTATCTTTATAGTTATCTTTATAGTTATCGTTCTTGGTGTGAACGGGGCTTTATTAGTCTCAACTCTGGATGGCGTAGCTATAACAATATATTAATTTTGTTTAACAAAGCGGCTGAGTGGAAACCATGATGTAATAGGATTTACATGAGGTTGATAACATTTATTTAGACAAACTGATTCTCTGTTAGTCATAAAATGCAAACAGGAAGTCTCATGTGCCTCTTTCTCATGGTCTATGAAATATGAATTTTATGGTGTGTCTCAATCTGTTTCCTAAGTGCACTGAGCAGGGAGTCAGTCAATTCTAGTGCTCTCAGAACTGTTTCAGTGCACTTATTATGGAAATTCCCAGAATTAACCATATAAATCCTGCGAGTATTGGTTGTTCCATATATATTCACTTACCTGAAATGTTCTCATGGTTTCTTAAGTCTCAAAAAGTATGAAAAATGTATGAAGATAAATCCTTATTCTTCTGTCTTTAAAAAGGAAGACTGTATTATTTTCATGTCTAATGAAAGAGAAACAATCCTGCAAAATTTTAAACAAAAAACAAAACATGAATTATGTATAGTTATAAGAACACCCCACCTATTTATTTTACTGAGGTGCTAATATTTATATTCTAGGAGTGTTTTGGTCATAATAAATGTAATAATATATAATGTATACTGTATACACTTTTTTTTTCAGGACAAGCACATTTTCAATATTTCATTAACACTGTATTTTATGGACAGCTACAACTAAGATGCATAATGGGAATGTTGATAACTGATAAATACCTCCTGTGTTTTAATGCACGACTTTAAAATCATAACACAGCTAATTGAGTCATCAGTGTCCCAATATGTAGTGGTTCAAAGCCCTTGCTAGTGCACAAGCTCACATTCACAATAATCGCATCATAGGGAATAGGGAGTGGAAAATGATGAAATATAAGGATCTATGAAATATGTTTAGCCTATTTTAAACAAAGAAGCATAATGTTTTTTGAATGATGTTTCTCTCTCACTTTCTAAATTTTTCCCACTCTCTCAATCATTCTTTCTTAGTTTGCGTTGTGGGTGGATGCGGTGATATTTGTGTTCAGTCTGGAAGATGAGATCAGCTTTCAGACGGTCTATCACTACTATAGTCGTATGGCCAACTACCGCAACACAGCAGAGGTGCCCCTGGTGCTTGTGGGAACTCAGGGTGAGTCTTGCAGAGAAAAAAAAAACAAAAACCTGGATATATCATATGACAGCAACTCACACTCAAAATTCAAGGCCATATTCTCCAGTGGCTTGGCAACAAATTGAAAAGAATACAGTTTGACTACTAGACTCAAATTCCTTACATGTTTCAGGGATTGTTGATCAGTTTTTAATTATGTGTTGATCAGTTTATAATTAAGTTTAATTATGTATTGCCCTGTGTGGGCAAGCATTATTTATCAATCTTTATATATACACTACTGTTGAAAATGATGGGGTCGGTAATTTTTATGATTTATGTTTTTAAGTCTGTAATGCTACCAAGACTGCATTTATTTGGTTTATAAATAAAGAGATAAATAAAGATTCTGTAAAAACAGTAACATTCTAAAATAATATTACAGTTTGAAATAACTGTTTTATATTTTAATATATTTTAAAATGTAATTTATTCCTGTCATGGCACAGCTGAATTTTCAGCATCGATGTCACATGATCCTTAAGAAATCACTCTAATATTCTGATCTGCTGCTCAAATTGCTATTTCCGTGGAAACCGTGATACATTTTCAGGATTCTTTGTTAAACAGAAAGTTCAAATAAAATATTTTGTAACATTATAAATGCCTTTACTGTCACTTTTGATCAATTTAATGCAAAAGTATTAATTTCTTTAAAAAAAATTTTTTTAAATGTTAAATAATACAAGAAAAAAACATAACATTCATACTACTTGTGTTTTTGGTATATGATCACTAGGGGGTGCCACACTCTAATTAATGGAAAATTAGAGCTAAAGCTCATCTACTTGTTTCTTTGTTCTTAAATATGTCATGAAGTTTTTTGATGAATTTGAAGCCTCTTTCATTTGATTTAATGATGTTTTTAAAACATTAATTATTTGTCTGTTTTTATTCTGACCAGTTTTAGTTTCAAATTTCTTTGTCTCGTCCTGACCATTCACAGATGCAATCAGTGCAGCCAACCCTCGTGTCATCGATGACACCCGCGCTCGCAAACTGTCCAACGACCTGAAGAGGTGCACATATTATGAGACCTGTGCTACCTATGGCCTCAACGTGGAGCGCGTCTTCCAGGATGGTGAGTCTTTTCGTACTGTCCTAAGTAGTTTAAAGTGTAAGCTTGATATTTTTGCTGCAAAAAAAAAAGACTTTGAATTTACTGGCAAAGTTGTGTTTAAACACCTAAACAAACACAAGGTCATCAGTGGTGGTTTAAATCTAACATTCTTCCCGGATGTGTCAATTGTATGTCACCGCTGTTAGATTAGATTCATTGCAGCACCGGTCATAACAGTGCATGCTTGGATAACTGTTACTTTCGCATTATGTAGGATACAGCATAAGGAACAGGAGGCAGAAAGTGCAAGGTGACTTTGCTGTTGAATAGCCGACCCAATCTGGCTTAATCAGCTCTTAATTACAAGCTAAATGGCCCATCTCGCCTTGCGTGGCTCTGTGAGGTATAGAGATAGCCGTGTTGTTCTGTGTGCTGGATTTTGCTAGGACTCTTTGAGAAGTAAGATTTCACGAGCTTCATTAACCGTGTCAGGTGTAGTGTTGCGTACTTGGCTGTTAAAATTAGTAAAAACACTATAATCTAGCAGAGATAGAGTGAGGAAGAAGTTGTTAGCAGCCTTTGAGACCTGTGCTCCACTAGGGGGCACAAGATGGTAAGAAATGGGACTCATTTCAGAAGATTTTATTATTCGGAAAAGCATTGGAGGACATTTTTCCTTGTTGGGAAATTGGAATTATAGTATGTTTTGACAGATTTGATATGCCATTTGTGCTGTTTATTATCAAACTGTGAGGTTTAGCAAGACATTTATATTTATGCTCCTGGCAAGTGCTTTGTGGCTTAAATATCTTTCAAGTGTTTTTGAGTGCATATTGTGTAAACTGTTAGTACCATAAAGTTATAATACACACGTGTAGTTAAAAAAAGGAAAAGTATGTTGAAATCCCACTAAAACTCCAAGAAATCCCCAAGAAATTAATTCCCTTTTGATGTATCATCACTATAGCCAGCAAAGTGTTACTTTATAAAAAAAAATCACCACAGTAAACTGTTTCCCGTGTTATGAATGAACGATGAATGTGGCGAAAGTTTGGGGTCAGTAATTTTTTTTACATTTATTTATTTTGAAAAAGAAGAAGAATAAAGTGACAGTATCGAATTTTACATTTTTATATAAAAGTACTTGTTTTTTTGTTTTTACTTTCCATTCATCGAAGAATTCTGAGAAAATGTATCACCATTTCCATAAAAATATTAAGCACAACAGCTGGTTTTAACATTGATAATAGATAAAGGTAAAGGTAAAAAAAAGATAGACTAGAGAAGAGAACATGGGATATTTTGATTTACACTGTTTATCCTTTTATTGGACTTTCACTGCAATGTATTACGTTTCCTTCTTGGTGGAGCACATTTCCTCCCATTCTTTCTATCTTTCTCATCCATTTAAAAAAGCCTGGACCTGGAAATCAGTAAAAAAAAAAAAAAAACTGAAGACTGGAGTAATGGCTGCTGAAAATTCAGCTTTGCCATCACAGGAACAAATAACATTTTAAAATATATTAAAATAGAAGACAGTTATTTTGAATTGTTATAATATTTCAAAATATTAATGATTTTACTGTACTGTTTTTACTTTTTGATCAAATAAATGCAGCCTTGATAGACACAATACACTTCTTTTAAACATACAATCTTGTCGCCCCTGAACTTTTGAACAGTAATATCTATCGATCTGTTTTTACCTAAACAAGCATATCTCTAATAACAGGTGAAGTAAATATGGTGCAGAATGTAATACTACTTTGATGAACACTGTCAGCTACACACAGCAGTAGTAAATACAAATGCTTACACTGCTTATTGGTACAATATATACAAGCAGCAAACATGCATTTGTGAACACTTCATTGTGAGTGTCAGTCCTCATAACTGAACCTTCAAGTTATTTCTTAAAGATCTGATTGAATGTAACTGGTTCTTCTGTCCCCACTGAGGAAAAAAAAGAATGCCTGAACCTGGGCAAGTATGATCCATCATGAAGAGATCTGGGAGAGTTGATGACTGGTTTAGCGAGTCTTGGTCTGAGCTGGATGATGGGTTGGAGATGGTGGGGCCCCCTGGAAACAATGCTAACAAATTTGATCTCGCCAGCTACGAGAATCCATTATATAGACACGAAGAAACATAAGAGAATATTGTGAAAAGAAATGGAAATCCAGAACAACCATTTAATTCAAACTGACACTTTTCTAACCTTTCCCTGGGCCCAGTTGATCATCCATATTGATATTCAGTGAACGTTTGTTGTTGTGATGTTTGTGTGTTTTTCTAAGTAACTCTATCTTGTTTGTATATTTATATATGGACACATTGGTTTGGTTTGCATGTGGCATTACGTGTGTTTTGTGTATTTGCACATGCATGTGTCTGCGTGTGGCTGGCTGGCAGATGCACGCAGCTCTTCGGAGGGGTTGGGCAGGCTGAAGCGTTCAGTGCTCCATCCAGGAGGGAGATTTACACTCTAAACGCTCAGCTATTATCTTCTTAATTATTACACTGTTGGCTGCAGCCAAGACTGCTGTAATTTAACTGTGTGTGTGTGTGTGTGTAAAAAGA
>NW_015637531.1:116672-128012 GCF_001515625.1 Sinocyclocheilus rhinocerous
GGCCAAGCTCATCAGTAGCACTAAATGAGAGCAAGAAAGGGCTAAATTCCTGATCATTACTGACGCTGTCTCCTCGCATTTCTCATTTCATTATCCTCAATTAATCATGCATTCTAATTATCCACTGTAGTGGAATTTATTGATGAGTACCAAAATGATTATTTTAATGTTTTGTGTTGCATTGATAGCATAGCAACTGCCCAGAGGTGTGTTTTGTGTGTGTGTGCGCTCGCAGACTCATGTCATTTTGTTTGCCTGATTTGGGCCTATTTTTGCATCAGAGCAATGCATGAGGTATGATTACTACACATGTGACCATAATTAAAGAGTTTTAATCACTGACTCACTGCAGATTTACAGGCTCTGTATGATTTTGTGAGAGAACTGGACAATAGCAGTTGATAATTTAGTTGATCATCTCAAAGTAGAAACAGTATGGACTGATCTTAAGTCTGTTTGGCTCCATAATCATATTACACATGAACAATGTCATTTTAGTATTTGAATCAGAAAGAGAAAAAAAATCCATTCTGACTTTACGACGTAATATAGCTGTGTTACCAGAAAGGTGTGCATTTTGCAAAAATTATAATATTTATAATTATAATATCAAATAAAAAGATAAATAAAAATAAGATATAAAATAAAAATTAAATAATAATTTTCATAGTTGGTCTTTTGTTCATTTTTTATTTCTAAAAATATTTGTGTGTCATTCTAGTATTTAAATGAGAGAGAGGTAATATAATATGATATAATATACAACATAACATAATAATATGACAATATAATATAGATGTTTTATCAAAAATTTGTGCATTTTGCAAAAGAGCTACATTAGAAAATATGTATAATTATAAAATCAAAAAATATACAAAAAATATATTATATTATAGCAACTGCCCAGAATATATAAATTCATGGTTGTTCTTTTCTATTTTTTTTCTACAAATATGTCATATTTTCTATTAAACATGTTTAACAACATGCAGTAAAATATGAGATACACTATCGTTGTAAATACCAGGATAATTTTTCTTGAAGTAATTCTGCTTTGTTAGTTTTCTCGATTGATTTGAGAGATTCGGTGGAGTATTAATGAAAGTGCAGTTTATCAGGAAAATAGTTTTTCTTATTTTTTTTTCATGGCCTTTTGTCTCTAATAAATGATAATTGTCTTTGGTTGAGCATTCAGTAATATAATGACCTGAATTGCCATAAATCAAATAATGCAGGCGAGCGAGCTGCATTGCTTTCCCAGAATCACAGAGATGCCAACACGCAAATAACAAGAACTTTAACCATTAAAAATAATTGGTGCAGTAGTTATCTGCATTAGATTTATGTAACAAAGTGTTTACGAGATGGCCAGTTTGGCAATTTATTTGGTCAGGGTCAGCTGAGGGTTCTCCTCAGTAGGTAATGTGTCTGTGTGTATTTACGTGCGTTTTGTGCTTTCCTATATGTTTCCTATAGTATTTCCTATACTGTTTAAATAGAGTCCACAGCTCTGAGAGTGCTGCGTGTGTATTTCTACGCCTGCAGAGTGTGTGTATGTGTTTGTCAGGGGTTCTTCGGTAGAGGTGAGGGGTCCTGACAGCTCCCCAGCCTGCGTCCATCAGCGTGCTAATTTAATTATCCTAATTACCCCCCTCCCCATTCTTCCCCTCACGCTAGCTGTCTTGTCACAATGTCAGAGTGAGGACAATGTCAGAGGTCTGCTGTGCACTTCCTCTCTCTCTTTCTTACAATCTCTCTAATTATATCTGTATCTCTTTCATGGACCCCTATGGTTTGGCTATTACTTTGATTGTAAATGGTATAGAGTTCGTATTGAAGTTTGATAGTTAAGTTGTTGCTGCTGCTTTGTAATTGTTACTGTTAACAGTAGAGTATTTGCTAATACTATATTTGATTAGTGTATTTGCAAGTTATAACTGAAATGTACAATTATTTTTTTAAGTACCAGGTGTTCTGGGTCCTAAACCACCATTATATAACTTGAAAAAAGTATTAATATAAGGTTAATTTTGTTAAGATTAGTTAGATAACAAAAACTAGCATTTATTCTTCTAAGTGAATGTTAATTTCTTTATATACTAATACATGTTTAACTTTGAATTGAGTTGTATAAATGGCCATTAATTAAAATATTATGAATGAACCAGAATTAACAATGAACTATAATGTATTAACACACTATACCTTTCAAAAGCTTGGGGTCAGATTATTTATTTTTTATGTTGCTCACTAAGGCCACATTTATTTGATCAAAACTACAGTAATATTGTGAAATAATATTACGATTTAAAATGGCTGTCTTTCATTTTAATTAATTTTAAATTGTAATTTTTTCCTGTGATGCAAAGCTGAATTTTCAGCAGCCATTACTCCAATCTGTAGTGTCACATGATCGTTCAGAAATCATTCTGATATGCTGATTTGGTGCACACACACAAAAAAACAATCAAACAAAAAAAATCTTATTATTAATGCTAAAAACTGTACTGCTTAATGTTTTTATGGAAACTGTGTGTATGAGTGTGACTGCTTGTGTGTACATTTGTGATGGATAGCGAGTGAAATAAGCTGTCAGTGTGTCATAACTATCACTGTTACACTTGTGGCTTCAACTCCCTGCGTTCGGCATGTAAAATGGTTGTGTTTCATGTGGATACGAGTCTGTGTTTACACAAGTGTGTATTGTGCATCTTGTATAGCAGGTCTAATTACTGAACAGTAAGTGCAGGAGCCGTTTGACCTTTGTACAAGATTCCTGGCAGGTGGCTCATCTGCACCGCTCTTCTCCGACTCATTCGCTAATATTAATAACACACTGCTGCTAACCGCTCTGACAGCAGCCTAATAAACGTACCTGTGTCTTTATTTAGTCCGACTTACCTGTTCTGTCCATCCTTACTTTGCGCAATGTAGTCTCTTTTTCTCTTTCTTCATTTCTCTCTGGGGGTCGAGAATAAAGGTCAGTCTGTTGTGTCAGCTCAGCGTTTGGAAGAGAGGTCACAACCTGTGTTGCAGAGTCGGGGGTCCAAGTCTTTGTTCAGCAGGGTTCTCTGTTCTGTTGACCTCGACAAAGTATAATTGAGTGAATAAATAAACAGCAACATGGGCAGTAAATCAGAGAAAGGTAATGACAGTGGATTATTAGTGCAAACTGATGATTATCTGGTAGTACAAATCAACAGATATGTGCATAGATCATAATGGGAATGATATATATATATGTGTGTGTGTGTGTGTGTATACACACACACATATATATCAACAGAGCAAAATGTTCACTTCAGGGGAAATAAAATTAAATTTATATAAAAAATATTTTGCTCAAAAATTCATTTATTCACCCTCATGTTGTTCCATAACACAATAGACCTTTTTTCTTTATCTTTCATTTTTGTGTTAACTATTTAACCTTTAAATGTAATAAATTACTTACGGTTTTGACAAAACACACTGACAGAGATCCCTTGATATTTTCGTCTGATCAAATTATTCATTCATGGGGCTTTTTTTATTTTTAGTTTGCTTCTAAGAATTTATTTGGTACATGTGTTTCCATCATAGTTTATGCACATTTCTGCTTATTAAAGAAAAAGTTGTTTTATACACACATTATGGAAATCTTATTTAAATTGTAAAAAAAAAAAAAAAAGTACATTTATTTTAACAAAAAAAATAACAATTTCATTAATTGTATTGTTTCTATATATAATTTTTTGTTTGACATCCCCAAAATAATCAGATATTATCGATTGTATGCATGGATTGAAACCTGGCTATTGATATCCACCAACTGCAGCAGAATGTATTATAATGTAATAAAATGTATTATAACAGGATCATTTGCTATTTGCTGAAGCAAAAGCAGCATTTCCAATAACTACTGACAAGTGTCACTAATGTATTATACAGCTGGAAGTATTCTTAGTGGCTTTAATAGTAGCCTCGGTTCTCTAAATCTGTACAAAAAGAGTAGCTCCAGTGGGGTGAATGGACCTGCTCTGTGTTGGCTATGCTTCTGCTTCTCCTGTCTGCGGTGTTCAGGCCACCTGTCATAAATCTGATCAAACGGGAAATGTTTCCGGCAGGATAAATGGCTGCCTCTCACAGGGGAGCCAAGATTGATAGTCAAAGTTAAATTGTATTAGCTGTGCAGTTTAAATATTTAACCCAGTCTTATCATAACTGCTCTTAACACTTAAAGTAAAATACAGCAGGGGTGTCTGGAGAGGGTTCTGTGGACATATATCTCTCACCACCTCCATGCTCCTGCAGTGCTATTGTCCAATAATACTTAAATGGCTTGACTTATTACGAATGGTCATTATAAAGCTCTCTAGAAGATTCTGAGTGATAATAGAGTCACTGTTAAGTGTTTTCATTAAGGCCACTGTGGGGTTGCGAGCTGCATTGCTATTAACATAAAGGTAAATGACATAACGCTTATTTTTGTACAGATCTATTAATGTAAATTCTTATCTGTCTATAAATGCAACATGCACACAATGACTTGAATACAGTGTTTCTGTGTTGAGCATATTTATCATTTCTGAATTAAAAATAATTTTACATTTTTTGAGGGGCATAAAGTAAAAAATGTCAGGGTGATTAATTGCAACTGCCCAGATATCATAATGAAGAAAGAAAGCCGCATTAAAAAAAAGAAAAGAAAAAGAAAAAGAGAGTCATGCAGTGTGACCAAAAGTCTGGTGCAGCCAACATGCAGAAACATAATAAAACACACACAAAAAGGAAACGATATAATGAAGAGAACCCCTGCAGACCCTCACAAATGTGTAAAAAAAAGACAAAAAAACCCCCCGAACAAACAATATTAAAAAACAAAAATAAAAAGAGGGGGACAAAAAAATTTCCCCCAGTTTTTTAGTTTAGGTTGAAGCATCATGTGATATGACTCCCCAAAAATATAATATTTATTAATTTAAAATTCATTATATTTGTACAAGAAACCTTAAAAACATACTCCGATTGGTTTGTAGATTATTAAGATCTGTATTCACCCATTCAAAGTGTAAGAAAATTACTCCAATAATTAAATGTATTTTTATTTTTTTATTGATTACACCATGACTGGTTTCATTACATTTAAACTTTCCCTGAAAATGCTATAAAGGTTTTTCCAAACCATTTAAAATCAACATGAATAAAAAGATTGCATTTCTAAGAACTTGTTTTAACCTAGATTTTTAAAACGTATTTCCTTTTCTCTTTTGTGGACACTCGTATTTGTCATCGCCCCTTAACAGTTTTCGTCAGCGCTATTTGCTGCTTCTCTTTACTCTCTTTCCTTTCAAATGAGAGGAGATGCTCGTTTATGATTATAATTAGCCGATTAGTGTGGTAGCGTGTCACGACGAGTCTAAATAAACACAGCTGCACAGCGTTTCTGTCGGAGCGGCAGATGGGACAGGGAGAGCATGTGAGTATTGCATTGAGAGAATGTTTTAGCAGAGTAGCATGGCGTTTGCCCTTGGACAGGGCTCTCTCACCTGAAGGTAAATGTTTATGACGGAATCATCATTAAAACTCAGACGTTTAATAGGTCCAATTAAAACAATGACTTCATTTACAGCGGTATGAGGGCCGGCCCTATTTATTGGGAGCTGGAGTAATTGAGTTCTGGGCACTTGGACCCGTTAACTCCCTCCTGCCTCCTGAGAACCACTTCAGCTTAAAGGATTGAGGAAGTTTCTGAACACTAGAGGGCAGATGTTTGAGACTCAAGGGAAAACGAATCTAAACACTATTATGTTTAGAGGAGTGTTTAATCAGCGAATTTCAATTTTGCATTGACAGTTCACAACTTAAGAGTTACTGTTAAGTTCTGAGAGGGAATAAAAAGCCACTCTCTACTCTTCTTTCCCCCGCGCGTGTCTGTTTTAAGGGATTTATGAGTTAAAGAATGAGCTCTTCTCCGTAAGCTTCTCTCCACATGATGGGATCAATGTCGTTAGCCGCGAGATGACGAAGTGGTAGAACATCTCTCCGCGGGCCGGGTGCAGATTGCCACAAGGGCCGTCAACCGATCGATAGCGACAGAGGCGAGCGATTGACTGACGCCGCCCTTTTCTTGGCGCGGGCAGAGCATCGAGGGAAAAGAGAAATGAACGAGGGAGGGAAAATGTTGAAATAATGGGCCTTGGAGGCTTTGAGAGCAGGGCGAGTGCTGGCCTGTGGAGAACAGTGATGGGCGAATTAGGGGTGGCCTGGGTTAGCGATCATGAGGTGTAATGAAGTGGACTATTTTACCTGTCTGACTACAGACTGGACTGGGGTTGCGTTTACTGCAACAGGTTTTTTTTTTTTTTGCTGTAGGTTTCTCGATAATACATAGGCCTACATTTCACCTGACCTTTTCCACTTCTTTGTAATTTCAGTGGCTCAGAAAATAGTTGCGACCCGGAAGAAACAGCAGCTGTCAATCGGACCCTGTAAGTCACTGCCCAATTCTCCAAGCCACTCCTCCGTCTGCGCAGCGCCTGTGTCTGCAGTGCATATCGGCCAGGTGAGTCTGAAACACTTAAAACACAGTGAAAAATCTTTTAGCTTGTAATGTAGAGCCCATTTTTGTTTGTTCCCCAAATGCACCTCTTTGTCTCTACCCAAACAGTGCCCCCCACCCCCCGCAGATAGTAATCCTCTTCCGCATGGCTCAGTCCTCATTGATTTCTCATTAGCGGTGTACAAGTGAGCCTGTGTATGTGCAGCCAAGCTTAGAGAGGCTTAGAGAAGCTCTGAAAAACGGGAGATTATTTTCTTGCTTTTGTATGTGATTCTTGCTTTGTGTGTGTATTACAGACCAGTAATGGTGGAGGCAGTTTGAGCGATTACTCCTCTTCCGTACCCTCCACTCCCAGTACCAGTCAGAAGGAACTGCGTATCGATGTACCCCAAACCGCCAACACCCCTACGCCCGTCCGCAAACAGTCCAAACGACGTTCCAACCTCTTTACGGTCAGTCTGCTCTCCTGTTAGACATATAGGCATGATTGTAATTGTTAAATGGTGCAATAATGTTATAATTAAAATTACAAATATATATAATATAAATATATATATATATTTTTTTTTATTTTTTTTTTATTTTTTTTTAACGTACACTATCATAAGTTTGGGGGTCAGTATTTTTTTTAAAGAAATTATTTTTCTGCTAGGATGCATTAAATTGATTTTAAAAAATCTATATTTTAAATTTGATTTTAAAATATTTACATTTCAAATAAACACTGTTCTTTTGAACTTTTTATTCATCAAAGAATCCTGAAAAAATTAGTCACATTTCCACAAAAATATTAAGCAGCACAACTGTTGTCAACATAATAATAATAAGAAATGTTTCAACCAAATCAGAATATTAGAATGATTTCTCAAGAATCACATGACACTAAAGACAGGAGTAATGTTACAATTACATTTTAAAGAATGGTTCTAATAATGTTTCTCAGTATTACAGTTTTTAATGTATTTTCTCAAACTTTTGAATGAAAGTGTAATATAAATATATTGGTGATGCCTCGGTGAGCATCTGATGAGAACCTTTAAAAAAGTCTTACAGACCCCAAACTTTTGAATGATATGATAGTGTGAGTACATATGTGTGTGTATGTATGCATGTGTTTACAGTGTAGATAGATAGATAGATAGATAGATAGATAGATAAAGACTGTTGATCTTCTGGTCTTGTATGCTCTTTAGTAGTGCAGATGTACCACATGTCTTGCTTTTAAGAAGTTGTTGGTGGTGGGGTCACGTCAAGGTCAAGATCACCCCTCTCATACCCCCTTGACTTTTGAAGTCATGTGTGTGCCCTGCACTCCAAACTGGATCTAGTCTGAAGTCAGGCTCAATTAGCAGCTAGCTCGCCTTTGACTAAAATGATGTTTTCTCCCCCACAGTCTCGGAAGGGAAACGAACCAGACAGGGAGAAGAAAGGGATGGATGGCCGCGCAGACAGCATTGGAAGTGGCCGTGCTATCCCAATTAAACAGGTAGGGTCTGGCCGGCCGTCTGGACTGGTATAATTGGAGTCCAGCAGTGGCGTATTGTGGACGAAGGGCTTCAGATCAGTACTCAGACCCGCGCAAAGCCCGTTTGATGCCATCTCCTTGATTAACAGTGAAAGCACGCACTTGACATCAATTAGAGCCAGGCTCTCCCGTGTGCTGAAATGAGGTCATTAGGATAAGAAGTGGGAAGGGATTTTTCTCTCCTCAATGCACCCCTCCCAGCCAAAACCCCTACCCCATCTTACTCTCCCACCTTCTTTTTCCCTGTCAAAAGAGGGGATAGAAAAAAGCTAAGAGGAACCTAATGAAGTGCTGTCTACCAATCTGCATACGGGCCCATATTTCCCCATCAGCCCTCCCCGAAAAGCTTGGATTGGGTCATGAATAAGCGGTGTATGTGGGGAGAGGGGGAATGAGAAGCAGAATGTGATGTGAAGAAGACCCCCTCCATTGCACTGTGGGAGAGATTGTTTGACTTGGCCTTAATTTGTCACAAACAAGAATGCGTAGTGAGAGAGTAAAGGAGAGCGCTAGCTAGTGTGTGTGTGGGGGGGGGGAGGTCAGATCATTCTCGGCGCATCTCAGCTGGAGTGAAAGAATCAGGTAATTAGCGGCACTAATCGTGCCTCCTCATGTCAGCGCCATGGCCTTGTTTGTAATTTTCTAATGAACAAATTGCATCTCTGATTAAAGCTGCCTGTAAGTGAGATCTGTGTTTATTAGTGTGCCACAGTGGAGCAGCGCTTCTGTGACGTCCACCGTACAGCGCAGCTGGCGTTCAAGAGCGAAGCTGCAGATCTTTTGGATGTGCGGGCCGCGTTCGGAACCCGCTGGGTCCGCATTGAGAGGCTCCATAGGAGACAAAGAAATTTATACAAGACACCCGGGCAACGAAACAGCAGTGTAACTGGCCCTCTTTTCTGCAAATTAGATGTTGGAGAATACATTGCATCTTCGTTGGCATATATGTGGCATCGTAATGTTGAATTGCCTGCATAGTATTATCGTAATACAAATGTCAAACTATGAGCTATGAATCAATTAAATGACATCCAATTTTTATCATATCTATTAATTTAATTAATATATATATATAATAAAATGCAGCTCTTCTATGATTCTATCATTTTTTGTATTAAAATTCATTTAAATATTTTTGAAGGCATAAAGTTAAAAATGTCAGCATATTACTGTCCTGATATTATAATGATGAAAAAATAATTAAAATAATTCAGTTCTTGAAAAGAAAAAAGTAGTTTGGCATAATATTTTATTATTTCTTAAAAAAAAAACATATTTTAACAAAACTGCTCATAATATTTGAAAAACATTTGTCTGCAAAATTTGTGACATGCATGAAATAAACACTAAATAACATCATAGAGGACCCTCATGCCATAAGATATTTACACTCACATACTGTTCAAAAGGTTTTTTGTTTTTTTAAGAAATTTCTATTTTTTTTTCAGCAAGGATGCATTAAATTGATCAAAAGTAACAGTAAAGAAATTTATAATGTTACAAAATATTTGTATTTCAAATAATTGCTACTCTTTCAAACTTTCTAATGATCAAAGAATCCTGACAATAATATATCACAGTTTACACAAAACTATTTTTAAAAGGTAATGTGTTCGAGGTGTAAGGAAAAAGTTACTATATGAAATATAATTAATATGAAATTATGTTAACATTCACACAGTAATGAAAACGTTTTTCAAAACCGTATGAAACTGGCATGAATACAAAGAGTACATTTCAAGAACTTGGCACATGTGTTTTAAAATAGATTTTTAAAAGATTTTCTTTTATATGTCATACAATAGACTTCATAGCAAAATTTAAGGTAAGGCCATTTTCTGCATGCGTATAAACTTCTATAAATTTCTACTTTGTTTTATTTGAGAAAAAAGACATTTCATTTATGACACTATTGTTGTCAGATAGCTGATTTGTAAGGTAGAAACAATCTTGACAGCTCTTTTGGAGATTTTGGCCTTTTCAAGCAGATGTATGCCTATTGTTCCCCACATGGAAAATATAGCTGCCCAGGAGCTTTACCAAGATGGCCACTGAGTGAATTGCCCGAAAGGGACTTTGAAGGTACTTCTTTTTCGAGGCACACAAGCGATTGCTAATGCTGCCAGCAGTGATCTCTCACCTCCTGCGGCTCTATTTGCATAAATCCTGTTAAAATCAGTGGCGGTTAATGAAGAAGAAATGAGGCTGGCCCGGCTACAGCGGTGCTGAGAGCAGGGCACCGCGCTAGTGGCAGATGGGAAGGCTGAGCCGTGGCAGGCAGCTGTGCGGAGGGGAGAGCAGCATGCAGTTTTAACTATGATCTGACTCTCTTCCGACTGAGCTTGCGCTGCGCTAATTTGTATGTTCGATGCCAAGAGCGATCAAGACGATAACGCGTGTTCTCAAGAGAGAACAACCGTGTTCTATGACTTCATTCAGATAGACACGAGGCATGATTGTGATTTGAATTTGTAATATGTACTTAATTATAATAGAGAGTTCTCATTATGTGTGCTAGTTTTATAGGTATGTTAGAGAGCCTTCAGTATAGTGAGACATTAGTGGATGGAGAGTGTGTCGCACGGGGGGCCTGGCGCAGAGCCATATCTCTGAAGCATCTCTCAGCCTCTTGACACTGCAGGTACATTAATGAGGGATTAATTTCCTTGGTGTCAGACAGAACCTGCCCCACGCTTACTTGCACGCGCACACACTTATGCACACATTCGTGTGCTGATCAGAAGCCCCATCAGTGCCCGTGTCCCTCATCTCATGAGAAGATCAATCAGCCAGCACAATCAAAGCTCACCAGTCTCTGCAGTCCACAGTGTTTCAGTTTTCCCTGCTGTCCTCTCGCTCACTCGCTAGTGCTTTAGATTCATGCTGGTCCTTATTGTATCCCATTGGATGGCCCACACATACTTTTTTGTAGTTTCTTTGCTGACTTTTTGGGGAGAAAATTGGTAAAGTAACCAATTTAAATAAGACTGCCCATTTTGGGGGGGGAAATCATATTGCAGTTATTTTTTTCATATCTGCAACTGGGATTTGAACTGCGATATAATGACCGTTTACTGCTTCGATATCCAGGCAAAATAAAAAAAACCTCATGCAGTCACATTGTACCTGTACTTTAATGTGGACTCAAATCTCTTTTTAGTTTACTTTATATTGATCTTGGAACTTGTCTTAGCCTTCTTTTCATTTACTATTTTTTGGAACCCAATCAAGATGAATATAAAATTTTATATATATATATATGTATATATATATA
>NW_015637531.1:128039-129553 GCF_001515625.1 Sinocyclocheilus rhinocerous
ACACACACACACTATTTCTGTCAGATAAATTACTATTTCAAAAATTATATCAAGCCATATCACAATTTCGGTTTTTATTAATTGTGCATTCCTAGATGTTGTAGAAGTTTGTGAATGATGCGTGTTTGGATTCTGCAGACTTCTCTGGATGCCCATTCTGTGTGGGCCTGCCCATCGGTCCTTTAATCAAACTTAGTTTACTTTATAATGTCCATTTGATCCATGACATCTCAGAAACTCCCCATCCTCCTCAGAAACAGATGCATGGAGAGACAAGGAGCCATGGAGCCACTGACCAGAATCCCTCGATCAGATCAGTGACTGTGTCTGCTGCAGTGGCATTTCCCATCTAATTGGGCGCCACGTTCAGGCGATGAGTGTTTCACCAACAGTATGAAAGTGGCCTGGGCACGTCCCCTCACAGATGATAATGCAGCCGAGCAGTTTGCGGTCAGAGGCACAGGGCAGAGCTTCGTTTAGGAATTGGATGTTAATTGATTTGATAATTCCCTGTGGTCTTTCCTCTTACGGGCTCGCGTCTCTCTCGATCGGCCTCCTTGCCTCTCACTGGCCACAGCAGGCTGCTGGGTGTTAGACCTGCTCTCCAATTAGCATCTAATCGACACTTCCGAGTCTACCTACCTCACATTAACACCTCTTCACTGGCCTCTTTTGGTCCAGGAAAGTGGATTTTACAGATTTCGCCAGAAATCCCTCACTCATGGCCTGGCATTAATGACTGGCTTGAACTCTCGCGCACTGGCTCTCATCTGCATGTCATTGCCAGCTCGACTGTTGATGAGGAATGTTAACTGGTAATCTCTTTGGCAGATGTCTGAGTGTATTAGATTTATCCCTCAGCTGTTCCTTGAAGGTGTGGCCATAATTGTTAGTGAGTTACTCACACACGGATGATTCCTGAACCAAATTGATTGCTCTTGATGCTTTGGCTTTTCTGTTCCACTAAACACTCTTAACAAATAAAGTTTCCAAAAGGGGGTTTTTGTAATGATGCCATAGAATAATCATTTTGGGTTCCCCAAAGAACCTTTCAGTGTACAGTTCTTAACCTGTTGAGCGGTACGGTCCCACATATGGGATTTTTATTTCCATGCCCCTGGGAGTACGGTCCCACATATGGGATTTAGAATGTTCGGTGACGTCACATAACTGCCAAATTCAAACTGCGTTTTCGCACTTTGGCTGACGCTGAGACGCCGCTGCACTTGTCATATAATCACAACTATGCAGTGTTTTTAACCACATAATGTTTATTTTAGGTTTCAGACATTTAAATACATATAAGTACTAGTAAAACAATACATTTAGAGTTCGTAAAATACACACAAATGTTTATGGAAGCAGCAATAATAATCCATTCAAATATAATTTGCAGACGAGTTTTATTAATATCAGATACACATGATGTAAGTAACTATAAAGTTCACTCTATTCTTCTCCCAGTTCACCGGCCACTTACTTACATGTATTTCGGGAGAAATTGATGAATTTAC
>NW_015637531.1:130324-133982 GCF_001515625.1 Sinocyclocheilus rhinocerous
AGTACCGTTCGTTCGGTAGTACACGCATGCTCAGTATATCAGCTGCTCATGCTCATCAGTTCTCTCAGTCTGCACAGCATGTTTCAGTGCTGTTGGAGTTACAGGAGTAACGAATACTCCGGGATATTGGTTTATTTCGAGTCGTAGGACTGTAAGGCATGTCTGAAAGTGAGAAACTTTAGAAAATTGTGGATCAGTGCCGACTCGAGATGCGAACTGTTTTGTACGATTCAGTCCGATTTGGTGAACCGGTTCGACCGGTTTAATTTGCCAATGTGTTTTATTCATATCAGATACACATAGTGTAAGTAACTATAAAGTTCACTCTATTCTTCTCCCAGTTCACCGGCCACTTATTTGCATGTATTTCGGGAGAAATTGATGAATTCACGTGCTGTAAATCCTGATAAATACTGATAGGACTATCTGAACTGCAGCGCGAACAAACATGGCTGCGCCCATCTCACGTTACAGTTCATGATCAAGATCATTTAGAAAGGTTTTTAAACAACAAAACACACATTTACACATATTCGTGAATCGGAATATCAGATTGTTGATGAAATGGTAAGCAAGTTTATGAATATTTTGAATAAAAAATCAAAAACGAAATAAAAGCGATCCATCTGTCATACAGTGTTATTGTGGCCGCGGTGTGTCACGTGACAAGCATGACGCGTTGCCATGGAAACAGTAAGGGGAACCGTTCTAAAATAACGGTCGCGTAAAAAAAACTCACTCTGGGGGGACTGCTAGAATATTTTAAACTCACCACTGAAAAGGTTAAAGAAACAAATTGGTGCGTCATGAATTACAACAAAATCATGCAAAAACAAAGTTCGTTTGGAATTGGTTTCGGGAGTTCGAAACAGCATACCAAAGTGAACTTTCCAGAAAAGTTTGCTTAGGCTAAAGCTACTATTTTCAAACTACTATTTTTCCATGGCAATTACATATCAGGTAGGTGTGCTCTGGGGCCCCACCTTCTTTGATGTGAAAATGTTCTCTGGTTCATTTCTTCCGTTTAGTCTGTTGAGCTTAGATGCAAGTAAAAACCAACACTATCTCATGGCAATTCGTAACTATTTTACATTTTGTTTAATTGGTGGCTAATTCTTATGAATTCGTACAAGCATATTTGTACGCATTCATACAATCTGGTTTTTCCACGGTGATGGTTATGTTTAGGGGTGGGGTTAGGGGTAGATCTTCATGCTTTGTTTTTTTCAACATATGTTTTCGTATGTTTTCGCAGGTTTTCATAAGTGCGCAGCAGTGTTGGTGGTGTAGGGATGTTCGCTAACAGTATACCGCTGCTCTGGTTTTTCGAATAGTACTGGGGTATATCGGGACCTTAAATGTGAAGAACATTTAAATAATCTTAAATAAACTTTTTTTGCAATATATAGAACCTTTTGTGTATTGGAAATGTTAAAGTTTCTTCATAGAACCATAGATGCCAATAAAGAACTTTTTTTTTAAGAGTGAAGAACAGCGAATAAAAAGACTTAAAACAAAGACATAAAACAGGCGTTAACTAATTCAGTTGTGTTTTTTTTACTGTATATGTGCGCATGCTAGTTTTTTTTTTTTCTAGTCCTTGTCGCAGTTTATTTGCCATTCGCTGTGATCTCATTACGAAGGTTATTGTCCTGACTCCTGAGCTGAAGGTTACGCTCTCAACATGGCTCTCAGCTGCAATAAAACCTTTGTAAAAACGCCTTCATTAGAACATGCTCCTCATTAAAACACGCAGACGGCTCGGTGGACAGTAATGAGGCTGGGGTGGGCTCACACTCTCCAGCAATTAGATGGCTAAAGAGGAGCGTTTTCACTGCCATCTCCCTGTGGAGTACTTCAGACCACCCTCTCTGAGCCCTCAGAGTGGGTGTAGGGAGGTCAGATGTGTCACCTGAATTTGCCATGACAACTCTCGCCTCTGCCAATCACAGCCTTCTTTGACCTTCTGCCTTGTTCTTAATATGACTGTTTGTCCAATCACTGCAGAGATCCCGGTTGTTTTTGACATCTATAGTATATTATGACTATATTATTTTGTTTGTTTTGACTGGTGGTCATTTTAATGGCTGTTAGTGTTTTTTTTAAATGGCTCATTTAAATTTGTCAGAGGTCACACTGAACAGTGATTATTATGCTGAAACTCTGTTGAAACTTGGCAAGCTCTTTGGATTGTCTGTAAAAAATTGTTTAGTTTGATAGAGTTGTTTATGGCTTTGTTCAGAAACTAATGTTACTCTAATGATCGCCAGCTTTGTTTACTGACCCTGTGCAGCCTGGAGTCTGCCGACATCTGTTCCGCGTTCTTAATTAGCCGATTACTGCACAAGCACACATCTTTGTTAACTGTATGGAAAGGCATTTTAACACAAGCTTTAATAAAAATTAATTTTCAGAAGTGGGCCTCTAGATGGATGCAGTGAGACTAATGTCTGCAGAAGAGCCATCTTCATGTCAGTGTTGTACCAACTGGTTTGTGGTATTAAATTTTAGTGCAGTCATAAAAAAAATAATGATCATTTATGTTCTGTTTTTTTTTTTTTTTTTTTTCCAATTTCTTTTTTGATATATGCAATTGCTGATCTGTTGTTTCAATTGCACTTTATACTTTGCATTTTTATTATTTAATGGTTATTTAAAGTGGAAAAGGACACTACTTTTCTGGGTAGCACAAATAATGTGAATGAGAAAAATAATTTTTGCATAAAGAAAATAAAGCCTATTTTAGGATCATTACGTTTTTGTTTGTTTGTTTAAGCACATTTTAATCCCAAATTCTCATTGGCATAATTTTTTTTTTTTTACCAATTTCAGTTCTGAATAATGATTCAAATATACAAATATAAAAAAAAGAAGAAAAAAAAAAGAATTGATAGTAAAATATTTGGCTTTAAATAATAAATCATACTAAACAAACAAAAATGGTAACACATTTTATTTATTTTATTGGTAACACTGTACAATAAGGATCATTAGTTATCATTAGTTAACTACTTTAGTTAACGTGAACTAAGAATGAACAATACTTCTACAGCATTTATTAATCTTAGTTAATGTTAATGCACTGTGAATTAACATGAACTAACAATGAACAACTGTATTTTCATTAACTAATAAATGTATTATTCATTGTTTGTTCATGTTAGTTAATACATTAACATTAACTAATGGAACTTTATTGTAAAGTGTTACCATTTTATTTGATTATTTATATAAAATGCTACTGACAAAACCATAATGCGTATCTTTAACTGCACACCAGTCAGTATCTTGATGATTTAAAGGTGGGGTAAACGATTTCTGGTAGCAAATGTTGACATTTGAAATCACCAAAACAAACACGCCCCTACATGGCGCGGCAGGACAAAATACTATAGAACTCATTATAATCAGTGATGCTGTCTACACCATAGATATATATACGTATCTATGGTCTACACTGGATTTGTCGCGGCACGACACGACAAATCCCCGACAGAAAACTGCTGCTGCGTTCTATTCATGACGTATTGACACAAATTTCAAATGATTTTCAACGGTCGCTTTGTCGCGTCCAGTGTACTAGACAGACTTCAGCTGTTCCGGCACAGGCACAGTGTTACTCACCTATCGAGAAGAAACAAAGCAACCTCAGCGTCCG
>NW_015637531.1:134216-138689 GCF_001515625.1 Sinocyclocheilus rhinocerous
TCGCAGGCCTCCGCTCCTTGAGTTCTCTCCAGCACTGGAAAGCTGATCCGATATTGACACGGGTTCTACTTCTTGCCTTAAGCCTTCTTTTGTTCCGCAGACGTTTTCCTCTTTTGTTTTTTTCCACCATCTCTATCTTTCTGTCGCTCGGCTCGCTAATGTCCGTCCTGTGCACTGAACTCTCTCCTCCACATCATGAGTAGACACGCCCCTTACTGCTGATTGACAAGTTTGTTTTGCTAGTCGGCCCGAATAAGTTTTCTAAAGCGTTTTTGAAAAATCGCTTACCCCACCTTTAAGCCTCGCAAACTAGGTACACTAAGCATAGTGTATTGTTTGATTCAGTGAAAAGAACTGGATCATAAAAGTCATTTGTGCAGGAATCGGACAACAGTGGTCATTCAGTATGTTTTTGATTCACTTAAAAGAATCTGCTCATAAGAGTCAGTTAGGAGGTTGGTTCATTCGGGAAGCAGACTACACTGGTTGTACTGTGTTTTTTATTCTCTAGAAAGAACAAAATGGTAATTTATCCAGGAATCACTGATTACTGTTTCATGTTGAAAATCGTTTGGTTTGAATATTTACTATTATTGTAACTATTTAGTTAGTTAGTTAGTTACTATTGTTGTCTTTGATTTCCATCACAGTTGTTTTCTGCCAGTGCCTGATTTATTCTATTCTATCCACTTCTCATCCTAGCCGATGTGTTCTCAATGCTCAAGATTAAACATTTTGACCTTTTTCCATGTTTAGTGGTGCAGAGTAAAACTTTTCACACATTATGTTTTACTGTGCATTGCTCTCTTAAAATTTCCGTTTAAGAAATACAATGGCACTGAAATGTCTCTCCTCGTCATAAAGGGAAATTAGTATCATGGTTGTAATTGCATGTTCTGGTGCGTAGATGAGCACTGAGCTGTGCACGTTTGACGAAGTTCTGCCCCCTCAGAGCAGGGGTGCTTTGTAAGGAGTTAAATTGGATGGTTAATTCGGGTGTTATTTACCCTGTAATTCATTAGCTTGGCCCTGCCATTGGCAGCGGGCAGGCTGTAATTTCACGCTTCGCAATAAAAGATGTCTCATAATCTGCTTCATTTAGCACCGAAAGAATTTAATGAAATTAACTGCAGCCCTAATTAAGACGGTGAATATTAAAGACCTGCTATCAAGCCTTTAACGAGTGTGACATGATCCGCCTTCTGTGGGATTGGAAAAATATCATTTCCCAGGGAAAGGTTGTCGCTGCTCCGAGCCATTTTGGCCAAGATGGCATTCTTGTCATGCACACTAACCTCCCGCAAATTAGATTTTTTTTTTTCCTTTCCCTGTATAATTTTAGCTTGAAAATAACTTAACCAAATACACAAACATCAATCAGGGCTCTCTGTTTAGATTTGGCTAATCTCTTGTTGCCAGTATCCATTGGCTTTGATTGGTTTAAGCTTTCAGGGGAGTGTTTAAACCACTCATTAAGCTCCTTGATGACCTTGACGTGTTATTGTTAAAACTGAGAGCCACAATGAACCTCACATTACAGTCTTTACTGTCTGTTCATCAAACTTGGTCTCCTGAGCATTAGTTAACATGGCCAGGTGTGTAGTTATGAAGACATCGATTTGAGGAAGATAACTCTTTCCTAAATGTCCTTTATTTTCATACAAATATTTATCAGACAAAAAAACTCGATCGAAACTAGAGATTATAATCTGCATGATACAATGCGTTCACAATAGTTTTTCCGCTCAATGTATTCTCTATACAAAATAGACATAAAATATTTCTTATAATTACACTTAAGAATATAGTTTATATTAGAGGAATATATATTTTTTTATATATTAAATATTTATTGTAATTTTTTTTAGGTTGTAATTTCTGTTTTGTAGCCGTTTTTAAAGTAAAATCTTTCCAAGTACCTCTGTAACCCGTATAAGTACACCTGTGCTAGAGAACACGGATAATTCTACACTTATGTGTATTTAAGGATGTATTCTCATTTCTAGCCTGATTCAGGTGTGTTTGTCAGCGTGAGAGAATGTCTGCCAGAGCTGCCTGTCGTTAAATGATAAATGTCTTTTGGGGAGGAGTGTTCTCTCACTGCCTGCACCGGCCAGATCAGATGGCCACAGCGATATAAGACCTCCAGCTTTCACGCCATGTCACTCACGTGGCCCCACTTTTCTCATACACACACACGTACACAGTCACTCACAGTGACAGGGCCGGAGGCGAGCCAGTGTTGGGATGACACACTTAATTTAGCACCCTTCTCTCTGGAGTGCCCAAGAACAATAAGGCCAGCGTGGGCAAACACCCAACCCTTTGTTAAGCGGCTGTCCGGTGCGGACTCATAGGAGACGGATCCTGTCCACCATACTGACTCGGTCCACACCCATGCCACAGTCTGCATTCATCTCCCAGTTAACCTCTCCTTTTGTTATAGAAGAATGGAAGAAATGAGAAGAGCTGAAAGAAGAGGATGACGCACTGATAAGAGCACATCGGCACATCTTTTAATGGAAGTGTGCACAGATTAGAGGCTTTTGTTTGCTCGTGAAGTTTATTTGTAATTGACGCTTACTCTGTTCAGGCTCTTTTCCTTCCAGGAAAAAAATGAGAATATACATTTTCTGTCTTTGCTTTGTCTTACTTATGTTGACTTTACATACACTGCCATTCAAAGGTTTGGGATCAGTAAGATTTGTAATGTTTTTTAAAGAAGTCTCTTCTGCTCATCATGGCTGCATTTATTTGAGCATAAATACAGAAACAAAACAGTAATATTGTGAAATATTATTATTATTTTATTATTATTATATTAAAAATCATTCTAATATGCTGATTTATTACCAATATTTAAACAGTTGTGCTGCTTAATATTTTACTGGAACCTGTGATACTTTTTTCAGGATTCTTTAAAGAATAGAAAGTTTAAAAAAGCGTTTATTTATACACTACCGTTCAAAAGTTTGTAATTTTCTATTTTCTTTTTCGAAAGAAATGAATGCTTTTATTCAGCAAGGATTAAATAGATAAAAAGTGATAATAAAGACTTATATAGTTTGAAAATATGTCTATTTTAAATGCTGTTCTTTTTAACTTTATTCATTAAATCATTCTGAAAAAAATATTGGATCAATTGTTTCCAATATTGATAATAAATCACCATATTGGAATGATTTCTGAAGGATCATGTGACACTGAAGACTAGAGTAATGATGATGAAAAATCAGCTTTGCATCACAGAAATTATATTTTAAAGTATATTAAAATAGAAAACCATTGTTTAAATGGTAATAATATTTTACAATATTACTGTTTTTCCTGTATTTTTGGTCAAATAAATGCAGCCATGATGAACAGAAGAGACTTCTTTAAAACACTTTAAAAATCTTACTGATCCCAAACTTTTGAACAGCAGTATATAGTGATCTACTGTTTTAACTGCTGCTGCTTCTTCTGAGACCAATATTTGTAAAAAAAATATGGCATAGAGCATTCAAGATGTGATCACTATACTTTGGTAAGACCTTCAGGCTTTTATAACTGATCAGAATTACGATTTTTTGCAAATCTGATGATCAAAGCTCTGAAAAATCAATTTTAGCAACTAGCATAGGACGTGCTAGTAATGTGCTAAAAGCATGTTAGCAAAATATTAGCATATGTGCTAAATCATGACAGCAAACATGTTAAAACATGATGCTCAAACATGCTAGTAAAACAAGTTAGAAACATGATAGCAACATGTTACATCATATTAGCAATGTGTTAAAACATGCTATTAGTGTACTAAACCATGCTAGTAACATAATAAACATGTTAGAAACATGCTAAAACATACTAACAAAAAATGTGTTAAAATGTAACAAAACAGGCCGTATGTTAGCTAAATATTACATCATGCTAGCAAAATGTTAAAACATGCCAGCAGCGTGCTAAAACATGATAACAATGAGATAAAACTAGGCTATTTATAGCAACATGTTAAAACATGGTGAAGGACTGCTAGTGTTTTTTAAAGGTCTAATGTTTTTATGTGGTTTCTTAGCAGTCTGAAGTAGTCTAACATGGTTAGACAGTTTTTGGTGCAACTTCAAACGTTTGTTATTTTAACAATTTCAGACAAAACTTTGTCAAACCAACATCAGAGTTTATCAAGCTTCATCTAGTTATTTATTTGTGCTCTTTAGTGTTGTGCTTTATTGGGTGATTTAACCACTGTATTATTGGCATTCCACTAAAGTCCACAGTTACTGCAGTTAGACTTAGACTAATCTTAAAAAGTTAGTCATCTCATTTTTTTTTCATTAAGACTAGGGCTGCACGATAAATCGCATGCGATATTTAATGCGCATCTTGTCAGAAAGCCAGTTCTGTAATCAGCGGTAAATCTCCATCACGTGCGTGCTTTCACATTGAGCAGCATTAACTACACAGAGCCGTTGTTCACTGACGAGCTGCGCAAAA
>NW_015637531.1:142568-143590 GCF_001515625.1 Sinocyclocheilus rhinocerous
GAAAGCACGCAGGTGATGGAGATTTACCGCTGATTACAGAACCGGCTTTCTGACAAGATGCGCGTTAAATATCGCATACGATTGATCGTGCAGCCCTAATTAAGACTGGTCATAACTTTTTAAAGTCAGTTATAAAAAGAGAGAATGGTGTAATTTGAATCCAAAAAGTAGGTCTGATTACCTCTTGGCTAGCTACTAGTTGGTCAAACTAGTTCTTGAGACACAGTCTTAAAGGTTTAGTTCACCCAAAAATGAAAATTAGCCCACAAATTACTCACCCTCAAGTCAGGTGTATATGACTTTCTTCTTTCAGATGAATCCAGTCGAGTTATATTAAAATTTGTCTTTGATCTTTCAAGCTGTTTAATGCCACTCAAACGGGTGTTGCATGCATCAGTCCAAAAGAAGTTAAATAAAAAGCGCCCATCCATAAAAAAAAGTGTCTCACACGGCTCCGGGAGGTGAACAAAGGCCTCCTGTAGCGAATCGATGCGTTTTTGTGAGAAAAATATCCATATTCAAAACGTTATAATCACTTTAATGTAGCTTGCGCCAACAGTTGTACACGGAAGCAACTCCGGGTGGATGACGTATGAGGTCGGCTTTGCGCATGCGTCACTCAGAAGTGACGAACGCGGAAGCGCAGGGGAGAGATCAAAACAAAACACCGGTCACTTATTAGAAGTACAAAACAAGGATTTGTAAAGAAAGATGTCGGAGGATTTCGATATAAGCCAAGAGGAGACTGGTTTTCCTTTGCTAAAGTAAGGAAACTTTGCTTCCTTTGCTCCTGTTAACAAACGTTGGTTTTCACGAGACTCACCGGCCGTTGGCCAATGTAGGTCCGACGGCGAGCAACGGTCAGGCTAGTTTGTTTGGTGTGTTCCACTCGTCGGCTCTCGTAGGGCTCACGTCGGCGGCAGTTTGCCCGATTCAACATGTTGAATCGGCGTCGGGACTGTCGGCGCGAGTGAGAGCTCTGATTGGATGTTCAGTTTAGCGAACGAGTCAGTGCCCGAGAA
>NW_015637531.1:144527-158402 GCF_001515625.1 Sinocyclocheilus rhinocerous
GAGCCGTGTGAGACACTTTTTTTTTTTATGGATGGGCGCTTTTTATTTAACTTCTTTTGGACTGATGCATGCAACACCCGCTGAGTGGCATTAAACAGCTTGAAATATCAAAGACAATTTTTAATACAACTCCGACTGGATTCATCTGAAAGAAGAAAGTCATATACACCTAGGATGACTTGAGGGTGAGTAATTTGTGGGCTAATTTTCATTTTTGGGTGAACTAACCCTTTAACATAGCAGCTATGTTTATGCCACTGGTTTGTAGTGAGAGTAAATGTCTGCTTGAGATTTATTTTTTTGGCCCCTGTTTACAACATTACAAGACCTTGCAGGTTGTCAACCAGGGGAGGGTAAAATAGAGGCAAGCAGGGTGTCACCGGCCCAGGCCTTAAATAATGAACGATTACTCCCATCAGAGAAGTGACGTGATGTTCAGTTAGCCTCTCCTGTTGAATGATCACTTGTCATCTTCCCGATGGATGTGCAAAATTAATATACCTATATCCAAAGCAGGTTGAGACAGCTACCTGCCCAATACACCATGCCTGGAGAGACCCCACACATACACCCTCATACACCCTCATTTAAAGATCATCTTCTTTTTCTCTCTCAATCTGTCCATCCCTTTCTTTCTCTCTCTTACCCCCTTTCATTTTTGCTCTTTTTTTTCTCCCTGGGCCTCACACACAAACACACACATTCACACATCTCAGTCTTAGTTAATGAAGTAATGGATATTCACCCTATGTGACAGTTTGGCCGCTAGCGGCAGCACCCTTGTTAGGAAATTAAAAAGCTCGTCAACTTGTGTTTACCACTCAGCAGGAGAGCCTGTTGTTATTTCCCCCAGGAAGCGCTCTTCTCTTGTCTTGAATACTGGGTCTAGAGTGTACAGACGTGCAGTCTGACCT
Source organism: Sinocyclocheilus rhinocerous (assembly GCF_001515625.1). Classification (NCBI taxonomy): domain Eukaryota; kingdom Metazoa; phylum Chordata; class Actinopteri; order Cypriniformes; family Cyprinidae; genus Sinocyclocheilus; species Sinocyclocheilus rhinocerous. Next base: position 145,442 of record NW_015637531.1, read on the forward strand.
AAGGGAACATCCTCCCACACGTAAATCTCCATCACCCAGGGCCAGACTGATCTCAGAACAGTTACAGGCCCAATTAACTAAAACCCAGCTGATCTTAGAACAAGCATATATGTGTCACACGAGGCCAGGCTGATCTCAGAACAGTTCCACAACATATATGAAATAAAACAATGTAAAAATCATACTAGAGCACATGATCAAAAATAAATGTGTTTTTTTTTTACATTTCTATTTAGAAAGTTTTACACTGACTCTGAGCGACAGATGCAGTGTCACGAAATGTTGTTATTGTCATTTGGTGTTCTTCAGTTTTTTTTTTGTTTTTTTTGGCTTTCCACAAAAATCAGGTGTAACTTTCAAGCATCCAATACACTGTTGCACTAAAAAAACAAAAAACAAAAAAAAACCTTTTTTTAGTATTTAATATTCTGAAAGGTCTTACAAATTAAATTTTTTTTTTATTCCCATTCCATCCCATGCTGTTAAAACCTCTTTTAACCACTAAATTTGATAATAGAAATTCATATTTATAGTCTAATGTTAAATATATTATTAAAATGATATACAAATATATTATAATATTATTTTGATGTCTTAATGTAATGAAAGTCGTGACAAAGCTTTCCTTCCTTTTTCTTTTCTTCTATTTGACATGCGTCAGGAGAGTCTGCCATTGACTTGTGTATATATATATATATATATATGTGTGTGTGTGTGTGTGTGTGTGTTTATGAATATATTTATTATTAATTGTTATTTTTTAAATTTGCATTACATCTAAAAAATGTCAAATTTCAATTTCTGCTACATGCTGTGAAAAAGTAAAAAAAATCTCTACTGTAATTTAAAGATTGACATTGACAAGGTGAAGTTTATTATTTACATGTTTTCAGCCTCGGAAAACTACATTTTCAAGTGTACTTCACTATCACTCCTTTCGGTACATATCCCCCCCCCCCCCTTACTGTTAGGGATTGTTGCATTTTTTAATGAAAATTCAGGCTGTGGAGTGACTGAGACAAAAACAGCAAGAAGAGAAATAGGCAGCGAGTGACAGAAACTTGTCGGCTCTGGTGTTGAAGGCTCCGTGGCAAGCCAGAGCAAGAAATCTATTATTATCTGTCCTGTCTGCGCATTAATGTTTAACAAGTCCAGCGAAGTGACACGCCGCCGCAGCAGCGTAATTGCTAATCAGCGGACAGTTTTATTTCCTTCTTGCCTAATGAATTTGGCTGAAATTTGGTGTGGGCGGCCGGACCCTTAAATGGGCAGTCAGCCGCCACTGATGTGCGTAGGAGAGGAAGGTTAGTGCTCGTGTCATAGTGCTAATGTGCTCGCTAACACTCGAAGGCCAATTTGCATGTGTAGCTAGCTCACAGTGCGTTTTTTTCCCTCGCTCTCCTCAAAGTATGCAAATAAACTTTCTGTTCACTTGAGTACAAAATAATTGAGTGTTTTGTGTGTGTGTGTGTGTGTGTGTGTGAAAATTGGGAGATACTTTATGAACCACAGACAGTTTTAACCCTCTCTCACACTATAAAGCATTTTATAAACAATTTTTCAGACCATGATGCTGTGTTGTTCACAATAATTATGAGAGACAATAATAAATGAATACTGTTAATATTCGGTAATGATGAATAAACTGTGTATTTCTGTCTTTGTGTATCAGGGCATGTTGCTGAAAAGAAGCGGCAAGTCACTGAACAAAGAGTGGAAGAAGAAATATGTCACACTTTGTGACAACGGAGTCCTCACATATCATCCTAGTCTGCATGTGAGTACCAACACACACACACACACACACACCGCCAGTACACCTGTATTGTATTTGCCTTTCTCCTCATCTTATTGGTCCTGCCCTGTTAATGTTGTTATTATTCTCTGTTCACCCGTCACTCTAACATCCAGGTTTTTTTATGTTCTTTTCACTGACGTTTAACGGATTATTGTGTCCGCCTCAGTAAGCATGGTGTCTGATGACACTGTCTTGTCCATAATTACCGACTCATCTGTTTGCACACGGCTGACACGGTTGATGTGTAATATAACGCTGTAATGGCTTGTCATAATCATCAACTCGGATGACCTGTTTGCCCACACACCAATGGAAATGGCCATCTTTTATTGGTTGTTTTCCCTCTCTGGATTTTTTTTTTGGAGTGTAATCAGACCTAGGGCTGTTGCGATAACCGCAATATTGTAATACCGCGCTATTGACGAGCCAACCGCAGAGGAAGGAAAGCAACCGCAGCAACCGCAGTGTTCACGTTTTTTTTTTTTTTTTTTTTTAGGCGTGGCCGCCTTGTTTTACAATGAATCACTGTGCATTGAATATTAAATAAATTAATAATGATACAAGAGTGTTACGAGTGTCATTTTCCCGCGAACTGTTTGTATCCGGGGTTTCGTTTACGGATCTGCTGTCTGGCGAGAGCTACGTTACAGTGTCTTCAGTCAAACCCGCCCTGAAACTCCTGACAGAAGATATGCTTAAACCATTAAATGAGGATACCACATTAACATCGGACATAAAGCACAAAATGTGCAGTGTTCTACAGGGGAAGTATGAACCAGCTGCCTTACGCATATCGCGCTATTGAGCCACCCATAATAACCACAAGGTAAATTTCCTAACCGCGACAGCCCTAATCAGACCTTATTGTTAGTGCTAACCAATTCCAAAGTGCGTTTGGCATCTCGAATGCAGATGAAAGATACTGTCTAGAATAAATGGATAAAGATATGGATAGCATGTAGTCAGACCTTGCACTCTGAACAAGAACAAGGCAGTTTTATGATTTAAATGAACAAATCTGCAATATGTCCATGCAAAAACTTTGCATTATATTATTTTTATCTCATGCTCTCTACAACCAATAATTCACCACACAAAACACATTATAGTGAGGGTATGGCTTTAGAGTTTTTTGTTCATTTACTGAATTTTGTAAATGTTCTGTCATTTTGATAGATAGATAGATATACATACCACAGTGTCTGTTCTCTTTTTCACATTATGAAAGCAAAAAAATAGTAAATATCTTATTAAAAATACCAAGTGTTACAACTAAACTTAACTTTAGTAAACAATGAAATGGTAACTTCTTAAGTGTATTATAGATTTTGACTTAAAATTGAAAATGTTTTCACAATTGAATCAGTAAATAGATAACCAGTCATCACTGATTTTAGTTTTACTGTAAATATCTGGTCATTTCTGTTGTAGCCTGTATTTTGTCACGTTCAGGCCAGTATAGGCCTAAATTAGTTTATTGGTATAAATTAGATATAGACCAAAATGATAATGTCTAAATTGTTGTTGCTGCTGTAGTATATATTATATTATTTATTATAGATTTACTTATTAAAGGGATTTTTCATTTACTCATCCTCATGTGTAGTGCAGATGTTTTCTGATGTTAATCAGCATTTTCAAGCTTCAAAAAGTACATAAAAACAGCCAAAACAAGTAATCCATATGAATCGAGTGGTCCGGATGGACAAAAAATGGACAGAAATGATGATAGACTTGTTTTGGCTGTTTTTATGTACTTTTTGAAGCTTGAAAATGCTGATTAAATAGATTTTCAGAAGAATTTTTCAACTTTTTAAAGTAAAGTTATTTTATTTATTGTTTGGGGATGAGAAAAAAAAAATCACAATTTGTAACCAAAAATGGATATGGTAGATAAGATATGGGAAGTGTCTTTTTCCCCTCTGTTTTTAAAAGTTTGCTTAATTATATGGTCAACTACATTTTTTTTCTTATATTTAGGTTTTCTGTTATCTGAACCCTTTCAGACCCATCACTGGGTTAGATGCCCTCCTGACACATTGACAGATTTTAGTCCAGCCAGCTCATCTGGGTGAATTAAAGGAAGTGTGCGTCATGATGTATGGTCCCCCTCCTCCCTTTGGCTGTGAACAGGTTCCTCTCATCAGCAGGTGTCTGCTACACAGGCATCAATTAGAATGTTTGCGGAGGCTAATAGGATGAAACTCAATCAGGGCTCTTAATTGCTCAACTATGTGAAAAAGAAATCACATTAATGCAGCTGATTAAGTGGATGGCAATAGATGCAACCTAATTAGTGAGGAAAAAATCCCAAATAAATCATCCATGTTCACATCCATTACAACCACGCCACAACTTTATGTAATCTTTTTTTGGGGCACATAACTATTGTGCGTTTCATTAAACTTACACTTTTTTGTTAAACATTACGTGATTATGATTTAGCACAGCGCGATTTGATAGATTCATCGATGTGGAGCATCAATTTTAAATGCACGTCTGCCCCTGAAGTGGCCAGATGATGATCTTTTCATCAACTGTTCACATTTGAGCACTCAACTCCCTTAACTAAATCCCTCAAGTGGTTTGCTCGTCCTTTATTTTAAATCAAGAGTTACATATGGACCAGTCCCCGGAGTGTATGTCCTTCCTGAAACGCAATAACATATGTTCTTCAATAGAGCAGCTTCGTGGAGTCTTTCGCCTTAATGAGCAGGAGCAAGGCTTTGAGAGGGAGAGCGTACCACCCGGAACTGCCATACATCAGCTGAGTGCCAATCAAACAACACAAAGACCTGAGAATCTCTGTGTATAGTCTGTGTAAAGCAAGAGCATAACGTGTCCATCCCTCACTAGAGGCCAACAAAAGGGCAATTCAAAGCCAAGAGCTCTCAACACGGTTTAACAAGCCACAGGAGAGCCCTTCAGGAGTGGCGGGCCAACAGCTTGCGGCTGGTAATTGCATCCCTATTAGCATTGAGTAACTTTCATCATCAATGCAAGCAAAGCCACGCGCAAATCCAGACAACGGAGTCAGAAGCCAAACACACGCTGCGATGGCATGCTGTGATCCGCAGAAGAGGAAAAAGAAGCTCAGAAGAAGAAGAAGAAGTGATCTAAACGGCTGATTTTCTGCACTTCACTGTGAATATCAAATACATTAATATTGATTTCTTCACCTCCAGAGGGTGGACAGAATTAACTGTGTGCTGACAAAATAAATTTAGTAGACACTTTTCATCCAGAGTGTCCAATGCTGTTGTAGTAATCCTTTTGTCATTTTTACTAAAGGATTATATGCAGAATGTTCATGGGAAGGAGATCGACCTGCTTCGGACTACAGTGAAGGTTCCAGGGAAGAGGCCCCCCAGGGCCATCTCCACATGTGCGGCCCCCAGTCCCAAAACCAATGGGCTGACCAAGGACATGAGTAACCTGCAGCTTGGACAGACACTTACTTTGCTTTGTTTTATGTATTTTGTATTAAATAAAATCGGATAATAATGTAAAATAATATAACAATTTTTTTTTTCTTAATTATGTAATATAATATATCAAAATTACATAATAATAATATAAATTATGAAGTGTAATTTTCATTTTTATTTTATGTAATAAAATACATACTGTTCATCCATCCAGGGTGTTCCCTGCCTATGGCCTGAGAAAATAGCCTCCAACATATCTGTGACCACACACTGGACAAAGTGGTTTGGCAAATGAATGAATGGATAATACAATATATTTAATTTAGTATAAATTAAAGTAATTAATTATAATACTTAATACATATTAGAAATAATACAAAACATTTCCTTACATTATTTTAGCAAGTTCTTTCCAAGAAAACAAATGTATTATAAAAGTATCTTAATGTCAATATAATAGGCCTAAGAAGCGGTCTTCATTAGTAGAGAATTAAACAATTAAGTTATTGTTTAGTTATTCGTGTAACACTCATTGGATCAACAATCCTTAAGCCCCCCAAGGAGTGTTAAAGACCCTTCTTGGGTGCACACACACACAGCACCAGGAGGACCAAACTAATAGCATGAATATTCAGTGACCCATAATACATGTACTAATTATTGTCATGAATATTAATGCAATCAGCGCTCGTTCTCCAGTCAGGCAAGTCCGAAATGAGCACTAATGAGAGGGAGAGAGAGAATGAGGGAAGGAGGGAGGGAGCGGTAGAGTAGAAAAGAGAGATAATTCACAGTGGTAAGGCAGTGAAGCTTTTGTGAGTCGAGTATTTGACTGTAGGGCTGGGTCAGCGGCGTGATCACATGCACCTCTTATTCCTTTGGTCTTAACATCTCTTTTTTTGAGAGCTCCAATTATGCACCAAATCCATTATAGCATATCTTCACACACTGCTGTTCTTGTGTGTGTGTGTGTGCGTAGACCCTTCTCTGCCCTCATACATACATAGTGTTTATTTTCCTCCAGACGACCACTGATGTAAAAATGTAGTTTATCAGGGCTGTCCTGAAGTATGATCAGCTTTTGCCATTTACCCAAAGGTGCTGCCGTCTGATTTATCCGCTACAATGGAGATTAAATTGAGTCGTGACATTTCATTCAGTCGAGTTTGCAACGGTCCAGTGGAGGCCTGTGGGTACACCTTTTTGCAACAATAACAACATATTAAAAAACGGAAAGTATTTACTGAACCCCTTTTTTTTCTTTCTTTTTTTCTGTGTGTGTGTGACTGTAGCTAGAGCAAGCGGTATCATCAAATCAGTGTTATTTACATTTTGTTCACTGCTATTGGACAAACTGTTAAAAAAGTTAGATTTGTTCTGTTCGTAAGCCCAGAAGCCTTATGGTTGTTAGTGTTTGAGTCTGTATGTGCGCGTCATATCATATCCCTCCCACGTTCTTTTCTGCTCAGCTGTGGTGAAATCTTACTAGTGCGATTAAATGCGACTTCCTATGATGTCCACTTTAATTTCCATGTGAGTCAGACGAACCTCTTCTGCAGTTTAATGATGCCTCACGGTGGTGATAATTAACCTTCGAGTAATCTGATGTCACTATTTATGCTCATCGATGACAACAAATCAAGAAGTTTTGTGCATGAGTGCTAGTTACACTTATTAGTATTATCATTAACAAAAAGTATTGCGAAGACGACACCTAGAAGTCAAAAAATTAGGGATGCATTAATATAAAAATTTTGGTCAATATCAGTAAGTTGATAATCATTCTCTTGTTGGGGATGGTATTAAAATGGCATACTGTCTTGTCTAAATAAATTAAAGCGCTAAAAATTTAATTATTTTAAATGCTACAAATGACATGCATCACAACAATATACAGTATAATATATATATATATATATATATATATTTTTTAGATTTGCTACATATTACATTTAACAGGTTAGTTCACCCCGAAATGAAAAAAATTATCATTTACTTATGATTTTGAAATGACATGAAGCTAAGATTTTCATACATTTTTCGAATACAAATGGAGATTTTTTTTTATATTCTCTCATCCATTCATTGAAAGTCCAAGTAGCCACAATTGTAAGCTTCAAAAAGTTCATAAAGACATTATAAAAGTAATCTAATCTACAGTAAACTGTTTAAACTAAGTCTTCTGAAGAGACACAATCACTTTATATGATCACATTTATTCTAGGCTTTTATTGACAGAATATACACATTGACATGACAGAACTAGCCCCTTACTGAATTATTCATAATTTTTTTAAATATAAACTTTGATTATGATTACAAAGGTAATCTAAATGTAATTTTTTTTTTAAATGACCATACATTATTAAATAACTGACCAATACTGCTTAAAAAATACGAATTCTAATATTGGCTGATAACCAGTATACTGCCAATACATTGTACATGTTGTAAAAATATATTTATTAACATTATAAAAACTCGAGTTTGCAAGAAAACAAAAACAAAACTACACTCTAAATGTACACCATAATGCAAACAAAAACTATATGGCATTACAGATGACAAGAACAAATCAGGAAATTTGTTGCATTGGGTATATCATATTAACGGTGTATTAATTATCATGCGTCTCTCCCGCAGGCTCTGTGACAAGTAGTTCTTCTGCGTCTCAGATGGCGAGTGGCATCAGTCTGGTGTCGTTTAACAGTCGGCCAGATGGGATGCATCAGCGCTCATACTCTGTGTCCAGCGCTGACCAATGGAGTGATGCCACAGTCATTGCCAACTCAGGAATCAGCACAGGTAAGTGTAGAGCGCATTACCATGTGCAGCCCCCTCAAACTGCTTTGGGGGGTTTGCTTGTCATCATCTTGGTGGAAGGTTTTTCTTAAACAGTGATTTGTTATCCTATAGTTGTAAACACGCACATACACCCACCCCACCTTTCATTGATCCATGTGTCAAGCTCTAATGCTGCTTTAACTGTTTATCAAAGTAATGGCCACTCAGGAGAACCACATTACCAAAGGCTCATCTGTCGACGACGAGTCACTAGCAGAAGAGAAATGTTTGGAGCATGATGTTTATCAGTCTGCCACCTTTTTGTTGTCAGAGAATTTCATACTTGGCTATTTTTATGAAATCTTTCATGTCTAAACAGCCACAAGGGGAAATGGGCATTTACACAGACGTCACTATTGGACTGACAGCTGTCAGGCACAATGTTTTTATGTGTGCTGATGAACTGCAGTGACATGGTGTGACTAGTTTTAGGCCTGCCGTTTGACCCCTGCATGTAGTTGTCTCTGTGTTTACCCCTGATAACAATTAAAGCTGTGAAACACTTAAACGGACTCCTGGGCATTTCCACAGCAGGGCTCTACACGCACACAGCTGAGCCACAGACCCCATACATGACTTCAACAGTACATCTTTAGTACATTATTCTAATTCTTAATTCACTAGTATAGCTATAAACTGTTTAATAGTCTAGATTCAGTAAGACTTGGTAAGTAGAACGTGCTGTTTGTATACCTATTCCTTTGCGTGGAATAAAAAATGTTTGAGTTGTTTTATAGTGCAGCAAAAAAAAATTTTTTTTTAAAAAGGCTCGGCGGTGAAACAGTTCTTCTGGTATGCAACACTGTGTACATTATCTGTAGAGTGTGTAAAGGGCCTTGCAATTGCTACTGTGCCTTTAAGACTTCTATGTAAATTCCCTTTTCACATTTGTAAACTTTTGGTTTGCTGAAAGGTTTGCCCTATCCGTAAACAGCCTCTTTGCTGAGGCCACATTACATTTGTATACAAAACAATCTGTACTTAATCTGTACTGAAATGTAGCAGTTTTGGAAGAATATGCAGAGCTGGAGGTGCTACACACCAAGAGAGGGCACTACAAGATGAACAAAAACTAAACGGAATTAGAAATAAAATAAGTCATCATTTCAAAAAACAAACAAAAATTATTTATTCACCATAAAAACTAACGAATTGAAACCTAAACTGAAAAGTTACACAAAATTAAATAAAGATAAAAATATGTGGATAGATAACCTCTCTTAAACAGTAAGTATATGAAGAATTCTCTGTATGTGTCAATGTGTGTATCAGTGACTTCAGCATTAAAACAAAATGGAGTTGGTGGGAGAATCCATAAGTGGCCCCTGCTTCAGTGATATTCCGGATGGTTGTTCGGACACTGCGGCACTCCAGAGGGCTGTGTTATGAGGTTGCATGAGTGCTTGTATGCTTCCCCCCCCAGGAAATTCTTAAAAATAACCTTTCTGCTGGCCTAATGATGTCTGTCCACGGTCTGACTGAACAGATCTGATGGCTGCCTGGATGACGGTAGTGCCGGACGCTGATTGCTTGTCACCTTTTGCCCCCAGGAGCTGACAGGAATGAGATCCTATCTTTTTTCTGAGAGAAGTGGAGAGAGATAAGTGGTAGCAAAGTAATTAACTGACGTTCTTTGCTTTGCGCTGTGAGGAAGAGACTGTTGACTAACCTCTAGCCCAGTGGTCACCAACGTGGTACCCGTGGGCACCTGGTAGCCCGCATGGAGTCTCTGAGTCGCCCGCCAAGCACGTTCTATAAATAGCCTAAATTAGCGTCGGGCGATAAATGATATCATATCGAGATTATGATAACATTTATGTTAATAATGATGATAAGCTCTGGACATTTTTACTCAATATGGATTAATCACAACAGAAATAAATGTTACAGCAACCAGTCAGTGCATGTCGCTAATAAGTCTGCATGTTCTGTGTCTGTGTGAATGCGTGGAGTAGTTTCATCTGATACACAAACGCAAACACACGTGACTCGCGGTGTTTTCAGTGTCTGCGTCTCAATATATGAGGACATGAACACATGCACTTCATCTTCAGAGCTGCTCTGAGTCACTTCACCAGCTTTATGCCTTTTCATTTGAGAAAAAATAATGTCAAATACACGCTGAAACTAAAACTAAAACTGAAAAAGACCTTCACGACAAACCGTCAAAATAAAAGTCCGGTTTAACTTGAAATTATATGACTGAATATATTACTAACTGTATACTACAATGCAATTCTCAAAGTAAAAATGATATTATTATTTTTAAGGAATATCGTACAACCAAGTTATTTTTTATTATTATTAATTTATACAGTTCTGATGTTCAGCATCATGTCTGATAAAATAAGATCAAAAAATAAAAATGCAATGTTTTGTTGTAAATTGATTTTCATTTGATTACATTTTAAAAGATTGATTAAATTGTTAAAGTTTTATTAATTCATTTCACTAGACACCATTTTTTATGATAAATTTGTACTGAATCATAAAAAACGGAATCCATAAGAAATCAAATGGAAAACACAGAATTTTGGGGGAAATAAAATGCATTTTTGCATAAAATGCAAGATATCAAGATATTAGAGAGAGAGAGAGAGAGAAAAAAAAAATATATATATATATACCCCTGCTCTAGCCTTTTGTTTAGTCTTTTGCTTTGTTTAGCCTAGTCTTTAGCCAGGAAACTAAATTATTTTCCATGTTTGCTGAATAAAATCCAATACTTTTTTTCTTATTCATTTGGGGATTCTGTTTTGAAAAATTATTTTTTTCTCTCTCTCTCTCTCTCTCTCTCTCTCTCTCTCTCTCTAGCACATCGGTTTCTCACAAAATATGTGCATTTTGTAGCATTTTAGCTTTCAACATTCATTCATAAGGTGAGGAAGTCTTGTATTGTCCCTTGATCACCAGAAAACTGCCACAAAGACATGATTCCTGTCTTCCTCTGAGCCAGTTTACAACTATTTGTTCAATGCTCAGCCGATTTCCACATGTGAATTATTTCTAATGACATTATTTTATGCCTAATTATGCATAAAATAATGAATTATTACCAGTGACAGAAGAAAATGCAAACATGACCCCGATGTTTTCTGCTACATCTGTGGGTGTTTTACTACTGTACTGTAATGAAATTAACTCATTTGTAAGGGAATTAATTATTATTAATTCATTCAGGTTTTAAAAGGACTCGAATCTGAAAATTCTGAGTCAACCTGATTAAAGCTGAATTCAAATCTGATAGTTTACACTTTAAATCAAGGGTCGTCCAGCGAGCCGGTGATTCTTAGTATATTTTAACAATTTGAATATCTGTATTCTCCCTGGCCACGGGTTAATACGATTATAATAATTCGTAAGCTCTTAGAGGTTAACGTAATCTTTGGCAAAGGGTTTAACCTTGAAATTATATGACACGGATCACATCAGAGCAGACTCGTCCTGACTGGACTTGGCTGCCATATGAAAAACACAGCCTCAGTAATGTGCTCTTTTATTCCAGAGGAAACAAAGCCAAGTCCGTTTAAAGGAGATACGATCCCCTCCAGTGATCGGGCACTCTGTGTTTTTGTCCCACTCCATGTTGTCTTGAGGGCATGAGAAAGGCAGTGACATCCCTGTCTCTTTACCTGGAGCATCCTTTGCTCCAAGCAGACAGTTGCACATAAAAATATCCCCTCTGTCCCTCCCTCTGTGGCTATTCTTGATCCTCCCGCTCTTTCGCTTAATAATGAGAGACAAACAGCAGCAGAAGTAATGAGTGTCTCTTTGATTTCCGCTGCTGAGGTGCTCTGGGGTACATGCTTTGGTTCGACCCGCCTTAAGATAATTTCCTGGCCACCCTGATGTCATGTCACGTCACTCAACTTGTTGATTAATTCACTCATATTTATTTTTTTTAAGCATAGGGATGTCCCTTCTTCCTTCTGTCTTTTTCGAACTAGCAATGGCTTAGCAGCAACCGAGAAAATGCACATAGCATGTTCATAGCTAGATATGTACTCTTTGTATTCATGTTGCTTTCATAGTTTTGAAAAACGTACATATTATTTTCAGTGGGTTTACATTACCGTTCAAAATAGGTCGGTAAGGTTTTTTTTTTATGTTTTTGAAATAAGCCTCTTATACTAAAGACAAATTACTGTTTTCTATTTTAATATATTTTGAAATGTAATTCATGTAATTATTTTCAGCAGCCATTATTTCAGTATTCGGTGTCACATGATCCTTCAGAAATCATACTATGCTGATTTTGTAACATTATAAATGTCTTTACTGTCACTTTTGATGTATTTAATACATCCTTGCTGAATTGAATTCATGAATACATGAGTGTATGCAATGTAAGCATTTTTTTTTAAAAATTGTGAGGGAGGATGTATCACCCTGACATTTTTTCCCCCTGAAAAAATATTAACGTGAATTTTAATTCAGAAATTTAAAACGTACTCATCAGAGTTCAGGTCATTGTGTGTATGAATTGCATTTTTAAAGTATCTTTAAAGGGGTGGTTCACTGTTTTTTTTCTAGGCTTGATTGTGTTAATTCTTCGTTTTAAAAAAAACACATTATTTTTCACATAATTTACCTTTATTCTACACAGCTCTGTCCCTTCTTTGAGAAACGGGCTGATCTTTTCCTGTTTTTTATGAAGCCCCGCCCTCAGATATAGGCGATGGGCTATGATTGGTTAGCTAGCCCAGTGTGTTGTGATTGGCTAAACCGCCTCTAGTGCGCGTCTAAGCGTCCCGCCCCTCACCTCAGCGGCATGTGCTCCGGTTGTATTTTTACGGCTTTTCGTGTTTTCACTGTTATACACTAGGGGGCGCAATTACACATCTTCTGAACGAGTACAAAACCTCCCGAACAAAAACACATGTGTACAGGA
>NW_015637531.1:158497-177809 GCF_001515625.1 Sinocyclocheilus rhinocerous
TGGGGTTTATCTGGGTTTGTGACATCACAAACCTGGGAAGTAACTTCTTGTAGTCCCTACCAGCCATTTTTGTAGGCATTAAACTGCCAGAATTTTAAAAGACGATATCTCCGTTTGCATTGAACTTTCAGCTTCGTAACTTTGCAGATATTGTTTATGCTCAAACAGCAACATTACACACTAACTAACGTTAAAAAAGTGAAATCGCAATCAACCACCCCTTTAAATAAATAATAGATCTGGACCAAAATTAATCCTTAAAGCACTGTTTTTCACAATGACCTGGCAACCACCCACAAGAATCACTCACTAGTTTATTTTAGTTTGTATTGTTCGGTGTAAAAGATGACAGACATTTAGCATTTGCCTTGAAGTGGATTATTCCATAATAATGTATGTGGTGTCGTGGTGTGTTGCCCTTTCTCTCCTCCGAAGTAACTGTATATGCTTTACAACAAAAAAGCTAAAAGCAAACGGACTGTGACTGAACATCTGCTAGAATTATAAAGACTAATAAATTACTTTTTGAGAAAGCATTGAGCTTGAGAAGACAAGGATGGAGAATATGAGGGAGAGGAAAAAGGTGTATTTGACGCTGAGGTGTGTGATAGGCAGAGCTCGAACAAAGGGGCTGTTAGAACGAGGTAGTTAATTGTTCACTTTGGGATGGCATCTTGTCAGCAGAGATAAGTTGTCACGTTTTCCACTTGAGCTGAGACTAAGCGATTGTAAAATAAGTTACGGCCGTCCTTGGGGCTGTCTGCTGATGCACGGGGCTGGGAGCATGCTCAGTGCCATCCTGAATATCCCCACAGCCCCTCCCCACATCAGCGCTTTCACCCCGCCTGATATTGATGTGAACTGAATGTTATTTTATTCTGCCGCTAGTCACAGCTGTCAGTGCCGCTTATGAAAAGTGAAGCAGCCTTCTGATAGCCTGAGCTGGAAAATCCAGCCAAACGCCAGTCAGAACTGGCCTCACACGAACGCGAGCGCTCAATCATTTAAACCAGAGCAGACACCACAGAATATTCTTTATGCGTGAGATAAAAAAGGGCTGAATGTTTACATCAGTTTCTCTCTCTTTGTGTCCAGATGCCGGTCTGGGAGATTCTGTATGCTCCAGTCCAAGCATATCCAGTACCACCAGTCCAAAGATAGACCCGCCCCCATCACCCCACGCCAACCGCAAAAAACACAGGAGGAAGAAGAGTACCAGCAACTTCAAGGTGGACGGCTTCTCTGGAACTGCAGAAGGTACATCCGGTCTCTGTACCACTTCATCTGTAGTCTTCTCTTCCTCTCAGATCTGATCAGATCTTTACTGACCATCTCTTGGTCTGTAAAACTCAGCCACGTTCCTAAGAACCACTGTATTGCATTGGTTCTTAAACGATCTTTAACATCGTATCTAACTGCAATGTTATATGATGTTTTACAGGGTGAGTAATAAGAGGGTGAGTGTGAAAAACTATTGCACAAAAGTCCACTCAGAAAATTTTTACATTTAAAACCTGTTTAAACCTGGAAACAAATGGAAAACTCTAGGATGCTGCATTTCTAGGTCACGAATCAAATTAGTATTCGTATGAGTCCAAAAAAAATGCAATAGAACAGAGTTCTTGAAGTTTTTCAGTAGAGGTATTATTAAAACTGCTAAAGTTATTCAGTCAAGAACAGTGACTGTTTTTATTTTGTCAATATTGCTGTGTAATCCACTTCATTTATACTGCAAGAAATAATGCACAGAGCTATTTTGATATAACATTGTTCATTGTGTATGTCCTTTTAAGTATAATCTAAATTATATTTAATTGTGAAATTGACCGTGTGAACTCCTTTGTAGAAAAAGTCAAACTTCCACCTTGCTCTTAGAAACATTCTCAAATCATGCTGGATAACATAATCATTCAATTTTACACTGCTGCTGTCATGAAAGACAAACTCTCATTCCAGGAAAATGTGGACCATATACACAAGAAAGCAAGACAGCGTTTAGGTCTACTCAGGAAACTAAGAAATTTTAGCATTGATAGGAGGGTCTTAACCATTGTTTATAGGTCGATGATTGAAAGTATTTTAACATATAATATTGTATCATGGTATGGCAATTTAACAATGAAACAGAAAAATAAATTAACACGAGTAATTAATGAAGCAAATAGGATAATCAGCCAGAAACAGAGTACAATGCAAGAGCTGTTTTTATACTTTATGGAAAAAAAGGCGATTGCAGTCTATTCAGATCAAACTCATCCACTTCATTCCTGCTTTGAGGCCCTTCCTTCAGGGCGCAGGCTGCGTATACCGCTGGCTAAAAAGAACCTATATAAAAGATCATTTGTACCATTGGCGGTGACTGTTTTAAACCAAATTCTTAAGTGAGGTATTATCATGAGGTATCTTTCTGGGTAGGTGTGTGTACACATGTGTATGCATATGTGTGGGCATACATACATATTGTATTGTATTAATTTTTATTTTTTTTTTAATTTTTATGTGATATGTGAATGTGTAGTATTATTTGTTAGTTAGGATGTTCTATGCCAGTGTCGAAGATGAATTTCTGTTCAGGAAATCTGGACAGACAATAAAGTTAAACTAAACTAAACTAAAAAAAGCAAAACGGGGACAAACCAAATGCTATAAAAATTCTGAAATTCATGTTAATTCATGTACTTTTCACTCAAATTCTGATGCTGAAAATATAATTTTTTAATTAGAAAAGTGGAGAATAGCAGGCCTTTTGAATGGTGCTACAGTCATCTGTACATTTCATTATAATCAAAGAACCCTTCCCATATACCAGCATGTATATAAACACCATAAGTTGCATACACTGCTGCTGTCACACACACATAAACGCAAGCAAGCACACACCGTCATGCAGTAAAGTTGTGTCTGCTGTGACGGTGCAGTGGAACAGATGTTTCTGAGCAGCAGATGTGTAATATGTTTCCTGCCATCAGTATGGATCAGGCAGCTGACAGGCCTGCGTGGAGCAAGAGAAATATGCTGAGTGATTATTACACACTCACACAGACAAGCCGGTTAAACACCGTCTGTCACTCACTCACACACGCACAGACTCCACTCATCACTGCAGCTACCATTCTGACACAATGGATAGATATTTGTATTTATTTTAGTACTCATTCTCATAGAGAATTGAAGCTTAAAGTGGTTTAATTAGCATTGTATATAACTACACACAGTATTGTTTGTTCAACTTTGCAATAAGCCTACATTTAAATATGATGTAAATGCAGATAACATACTCTGCTGTTCAAAAGTTTGTGGACTGTAAGTTGTTTAAAAAAACATTTATTCAGCAAGGGAAAAGTTATGCTCAAGACTTATATTGTTACAAAATGATTTAAAGTAAATGCTGAACATTCTATTCATCAAAGAATCCTAATATATATATATATATATATATATATATTACAGTTTCCACAAAAATATTGAGCAGCAACTGTTTTCAACATCGATAGTAAAAAGAAATGTTTCTTGAGCACCAAATCAGCATATTATAATGATTTCTGAAGGATCATGGGACGCTGAAGACTGAAGTAATGGCTGCTGAAAATTCAGCTTTGCATCACAGAAATACATTACATTATAAAATGTATTAAAATAGAAAATGGTTACATTAAATGGTAGTAATATTTCAATATTTATCAAACATGTCCAATGACAAACTTGGATTACTCTTTGAAAGAAAATTTGGATTAAACTAAATTAACCTAAACGTTTATTTATTTGCAACTGGAAAAAAAAAATGCTAGATTGCAATGTAATGTTCAGGAACACTTGGTGTAAATGGGTCTTCAGTTTACAGGAAGTAGTTCATAACCTCTAGACAGGGTTAGCGTACAGTTCTGAAGTGTCGTAAGGTTGTCTGTGTTTGTGTGTGTGAGAGAGGAATGATGTAGGAATGATGGATGAGTGTGTGTCAGCTCAGAGAGTGTGTGATTAATTAGACTGGGCTTGTGTGGGTGGCCGCGGCCTCTTGAGAGCCGAGGATCAGTGCTTGTTTAAAATGTTCCCAATCACCCTTATTGATCCTCTCCCAAAGGGGGCCAATATATTGTCCGTGAGGGAAGAGTATGTGTGCATGTATATATACACATCAGTGTGTCACATGCAGTGTGTATCAGAATGAAATCTATTCTGCATATTTCTAGCTGTATTAAATATCATATATTTATGCATTCAGTGGTTCTCAACTAGGGGGTCGTGACCCAAAAAAATGGATCACAGATCTGTTACCAGACAGAACAGAAAACAATGCTAAAGAAATCTCTGTAACTCATGTAAGATTGACAAGATTAATCATGTATAAGCAGTGGCATTGATTGAATATACATAGGAAAATAATATTTTCTCTTACAGTGCATAGATAAAATGGTAATATATATAGGCATCATGCAGTATTTTTTTTTCAAATTCTGGTCACTTGGTAGAAGCAAGTCAAATTAGACAGATACAAACATAGACAGGTTTCATGACAGTTTCAAACTATGCAAAATAAAATAAAGCAAAGCCAACATGCGGATAACTTATAACCACATTATAACCACATTGCAATGTTTTGTGCACTTAATTATTATAATATAAATTATATTTTAGTATTAAATAAATTATGTAGCATACACTACCATTGAAAATGTTGGGGTCAGAAAGATTTTTTTAAAGAAATTAATACTTTCAATCAGCAAGAATGCATGAAATTGATCAAAAGTGACAGTAAAGACATTTATAATGTTACTGAAGATTTCTATTCAAATGAAATAAGCATTCTATTCATCAATGAATCCTGAAAAATATATATATATCTCCGTTTCCACGAAAATATTTAACAATAGGATCATGTGACACTTGAGACTGGAGGAATGGCCATTACAGGAATACATTACATTTCAAAAAATATTATAATATTTTTATAATATAATATAATATAAAAAATAATAATATTTCATAATATAACTGTTTTTTACCGTGTTTTTCCTCAAATAAGTGTAGCCTTGGTGAGCATAAGAGACTTCTATTAAAAAAAAAAAAAAACTTACCAACCCCAAACTTTCGAATGTAAGTGTATGTTAATATGCACAATCATTTTGCCAGTCAATTTTCATAGTAATGCAATGTCTGATTTTATAGTGTTGGATTGGATTGCCATCAATGTAAAATTTGGGAATTGTAGCAAAACCAGTTGAGAACCACTGTACCATCTCTACCATGACCTTAGCATTTGAGATTTTTGAGAGACCATCTGTTCCACTTAATACTCTCTATGGTGCCACCATGTGGTAATGGAAGAGTGGAATCATGGGAAATGAGAACCCTGATAGTCCTTAGATTGTAGAAGGCAGATACATGAACATTGTTTCAAAATGTTATTTAGTCTTGGTTGATAAATCTCTAAACCTTACATTTTATTTTCCAATGTAATCTGGAAAACTCTTAAAAAATTTAAAAGTTACCAAAAAAAAAAAAGAAAACACACACACACAATCTGTTAATGAAGCTGTGATTATTATGATTGATATTCTGGGGTCATATGAAAATGAATTATATTCTTCCTTTACTGTGGCATACCTGTTTAACATTTTATATTTTCAAATGTAACATTTGTACATTTGTACTGAAACAAAGAGATTTTTCTTGTCGTTTCTGACCTGTAGGGGTCTTCTGTGAGAAATGGGGTTGCATTCATTTACCTCACTCACCCCCTCTTTGTTCCTCGCCATCACTATCTTTCTTTCACTCTTTCCCCATCCTCCCTCCTCCCTTTTCTTTTTCCTAACCCTGGAGAGCCACTTTGTCTTGCCCTGATTCACGTTTTTTGAAAAGGTTGAACGTTGTCAGACGCTGCCCGGGCCTCTTCCCCAGCCCCCATTCGTCAGGCAGGCACTTAAGTGAAATATTATAAATAATCTTCAGTATTGAAATCTTTTATCAGCTGTGTCACTTTCATTATTCAATAAGCGATTAGTAACAGTCTCCCAATTTAGCCATTAAGCACTTGTGCGTGGGGCCGGGGAGTGCTGTCACGCCGCGGGCCTGCTGAAGGATCAGGCTGTCAGCCTCTCTGTTATTCATGAGGTCCACCAGCCAGGTAACACGCTCATAGTGTTTTATATAACACACACATACTGTCACGGTCAGGTACTGCACTCATAGTGTTTTATAGAGCATGCATACATTTACATGTACTCTCATGGTGGTGCTGAAACACTGTGTGTTGCTAATATCTCATGTGACAAAACCAGGTAAAAACTTTGGGTCATATTTCATTCCAAAATCGAAAGAAATATTATTTTGCTGAAAGACAATGAAACTTATTTTAGGACCATTAAGATTGCATTGTGACATTATTTTCATTAGTTAAGCAAAATTTCCCTCTGAATTCTAATTACTGTAATACAAAAAAATCACATTCGCATTACTGTAATAAAAAAATCATGTTTTGCTCTTTTACAAAAACTACTTTATGCATATTTAAATACAATTAATACATTTTAATACAATTACATTGTACAGTAGTATCAACACTTAATATATAAAATGTATCCATATGACTTAAGATCTATTATTTCAAGTCTTATGAAGTCATGCCATTATTTTGTGGAACAAACCGAAATTTAAGTAACTCACTGAAAATCTTGACATCTGCCCTAACACTTTTTGGTACATTCATAAATTGATTTGAGAACAAATAGTTGAAATAGTGAATTGGTCTTTTCAATGAATTAATTGAACCCAATTTTCAAAACCAGCCTGAATGATTCTTTCACAAAATTGGATTGATCCAGTTCTCAAGTTCAACACACTGACAAAGTGATTCGGTCATTAAATCATAGATCATTCTTTTTATTTTGGGGTGAAATGTGACCTAAAGATGTTTTCGTAGGCTTCATCTATGTACAGAAAGCTGGTTTTGGTGTTTTACTTTCATCATTTAGCTGGCGCTTTTTTCCAATTAAAATACACACTCAGACACAATGATATTTTGATCCTTCAACCTTTCAGTTTCCTGATTAAATCTCAAATCACTAGACCACATCAGAATAATTTAATGTGTAAGTAAAATGATGTATAAATGATTTATAGAGACTCTTGATTTTTTATAAATCATTTTAACATTGGAATCATTTGGATGTCATAACGACATCCTACAGCTGTCTTCAAGTTCTTTCATCTTAAATGCTAGTTGTAACTGTTTTAGGTGCATCATTTTAGAAATGTGTCCCTGAACGCACACAATCTCAACATGCTGATGATTCTCCGCTAACATTATGGCAGTTCAGGGGTCTTTCTCTAATTTCCGCTCACCTGCTCTTCTCCTTTCTCTGAGACAAAGTCTTCTCACACACATTCTTCTTTCATCCCCCTGAAGATCAATCGATCCCAGCATGCCGTGCATTTTTACACTCCTCGCATCCCCCCCCCACAGTGGGCCGCTGAAAGCCCAGCACTCAAATGGCACGGACGATCACAGTTTATCAATTACCGCTGAGCTGTACGGCCCTAAGTGGCCCTTGTTAAGTAATTACTACATTTGATGAGAGCAGGAGAATGTGAGAGCCTTTGAAACCGGATCAGGCAGACGGCGTGGGCTCTGCACTGCACAGGGACAGCGGGAGGCTCATGGATGCCTTGATGATCGAACAAAGACATGGATACCTCAGGAAGGCGATACGTTTTAAGCAGCAGCCAGAAAGAGAAAGACATTCCAGAAGATGGCGGGGCCTCACAGGTGTCCTCGGCTGGAATCGGTCTGGCACGTGGCCGCAACTTTTAATTAAAGCATTCTGCAGGTGAACAGCTCTGCGCTGTTACTGGCAGGAACAAAGTGAAGATGGTCTTATGGCTTCCTAATGGTATGGAAAAAGGACCATTCATATCTTAAACTAAAAGTTGCTCTCTGTGATCAACAAAAGCCATTTTGAAATGTCTTTTAAGACCTACAAATGAGAGCGAGAGATGTTAAGAGCCGACATTCATGGAATTGATGTTATTAGAAGGCAAAGAATGGTTTGTGTGGGGGGGGTCAAGTGTGGCACGTAGACAATAAGACAGAGTAAATCTATCCCATACAGATTTTACAGAGTCTATTGTGTGGAAAATAGCTTGATTCCGGGCCACGTTATTGCAGTTTTTTCCTCTCTGATGCTGTGTACATGATTGGATTGTTTTTCCAGGATTACTGTTGTGTAACAAATGTCCCCTTAGGCCTAAGGGGAAAAGAGTGAGACTGCATAGAGCCGAAGAGACTTCAGGTCAGTTGTCAGCACAGCTGGAAAATGAGCAGTTATTTAAAGAGATGAGACCAGACCTGTGAACAAAGTGAACTGAGAAAAAAATATATATATTTAAACTGGATTTTGCATATCACAGTAACTTTAGAAGAATTTGTTTTAGGGAACAGATTTTTTTCATTATTATTTTAAAATGGGGCAACTTTCTGTTAGTATTTTCTTTCGATTATATGATGGTCACATTAAACTTCCTTGCAAACTTTTTACCATGCCTTCACCTTTTTCTTCTCTTTTTTTCTTTTTAAATACTTTTAATAGTTTTGTTTGTTTGTTTTACCCCTGTCCCAGATCCAGACTTTCAATCATAAAATATGAAAACCTATTAAAAATATTTTTAAATTTATTACAACACTGTGAAATAAACATACACATGGTGAAATACACACATCACTTAAAAAATGTACAAATATAAAATGCATAAAAATAATCCAAGTTTGACCCTAATTGGGATTTTTATATTTAAAAAAAAAAACTAGTGAGACAACTTTGTCCATATGTCATCTCAAGTATTTAAGTATTTTTACTAAGAAAGTAAATATAACGTGAACGCAATATTTTGTGAACATTTCCAATCAGCCTGGGTTGTCAAGGTATGCTAATGTTACAAAGTGTCACTTAAATCATTTTCATTTCGATCACAGAATGCTGTTAAAGACAGTAGATAAATTGGTGTGGCGGAATTGCATGGTGGTGGGAATTTACATTAAGAAAAAAAAATAATAATCTTGTGATGTATGTTTACTCTTGGACATTGTTAGTAGTAGGGCTGCACAATTAATCGAATTTCTAATCGCGATTACAATTATGGATGCCACAATTACGTAATCGTTCATAGAGAAAAACTTTTTTCCCCATCTTTTATGAAATGCACAGATTTATTAATTCATCTTTATTTTTCATTTAGACGCTCTGCTTGATAACATGGACATAACCTGTTTTGTCTTGCAGTTTTCCACTCAAACGGTGCATTATTATGCCTTTTTAAACTAATGCAATGTGTTTTCAACCCCTGCTTCAAACCCATTGACTTCATTAGCCAATTAATCATTTATGCGTAATTCTCATTTGTTTGAACATTTGCTCTTTTGACTGCTGACTGCAGTTCATCCTTTGTTTTTCACCCTGCCTTTGTCTGTCATATATATTTAGCTTCTGTGATACTTCCTGTTCATTTCCCAAATATTTATCTTTTTGGCTCTTCTACTTTCTCCACTCCTGTCATTTGTTTTGTTTTTTTGTCTTTTTTTCTTTCTCTCCACCTATTCCTCTGCTTGTCATCGGATGCAGCCAAACGTAGGGCATGGAAAATAAATCGGGTCGGTAGTTTGCGCAACATTTACAGCAGTGCCTCCAACACTGAAGGTAACTAGCTCCAGAAAACAGACCGAGGGGGAAGTCAGTGTACCCCTCTTTTTTTTTTTAGACAAGTCCCTCACACATGCGGTGAGACCCTGTGATTATGCTTTATCCTTCTGTCCTCCCTGATCGTTCTCCCTCGCGAAACTCCCTGCACGGCACTTACAGTTTTAGAGCATGTAACGATTGTAAAATGATGCTTTGCTTCCATAATCGTGTTTGTACGTGTTAAAGTGTCGTGTTTGAGTTTTGATGATTTAGTGCAGTGATGGTAAATTGGATGATGTCATTTGGTGATATTGGATTATTGTGGGAGGTGGTGTGCGCTTTGGCCCCTCCCCTTCCTACACCCCTTTCCCCATGACTCCACCCCTCCCCTGCTTTATTTATTTGTCCACATTTTTCCCTGGATGTGAATAACTCCTGTAATATTTGCCAGGTTATTAATGCTGGATGCTTGAAAAGGGAGGGGATAATATGGGAATTAATGACCTGTGTCACAAAGCAATACTGTGTGCTTTGACATTTCGCTCGGTTAATTTGTGTTTCCAACCATTCAACTCTTCCACTGTACCCCCGAGCACTGCCGTCTGGGCCGTGTGAAGCTAACACCCCCTGCCTCATTTCTGTTCATGCTGCATCCTTTCTCTCCGAGTTGATTGCATGCCGTGTGTTGGTAAAGGTTGCCTGTGTCAGAGTTCACAAATGTCCTTGCCGCTGCAATATGCCTGAACATCACAGCGCAAGAATAGAAAAGCATGAAAGTGATTGGATCCTTTCAGTCTAAGTTGTGTGAAACATAATGATTGCCCTATTAGTGGCTTGTGGAATATTGAGAGCAGTACCAGGCTCCCAATGAATGATAGCTACCCCATTTAAGGGCGAAATAGAAGGGAGGGGTGGCAGCCTGATACCCTGTCATCGCAGTTTTTGTATTACACAATTGTTTTCTAATTAATTGTGTGCTAAGGGGAGGGGGCGGAGCCAATCTTCATATTTGCCTCCAAATATCGTCTTTCTGCATTGTTGCTTTTCATAATTGTCAAACACCGCCCTCTCCCCAACAGCACTGCGATTTAATTAGGGTGAGAACATTGCTGCTGACCCCAGAGGGCCCGGTGCCTTTGAAGGGTGGGTCCAATCTAGGCTGGGATGCTCCAGTGATCCCACCAGCCCCCAAACCTTGCAAATATTAATAATAATAAAAAAAAAACCGTCAAAAATGAATAAATAATAGGCCCAGACTCCCCAGCCACTTTTTGTTGATGTTTTGAGTTTGAGTTTTGCTGTAAATGAGCACATTTTCTATTGTCTGCTTGTTCCTTTGATCCAGAACCGGAAAGATCTCTTTCCTACAGTTCCCTTTTCTGAGGCTGGAGGCCAGAGAGGTTTAAGCACTCTGGCTGCCAAGCATGTCTTTCCGTAAAGGAGGAATTTTGGGATTTGAACACAAGGCTCTTTTACAGCAGTGAGGGCGGCCTGTTGCCCTGCGGGACCTTTAATATGACTTGTATGATAGGAGTCCAATTAGGCCTGTGATTGACTGAAGGAGAGGAAATGGTGTTGCTGGACAGATTTCCTGCCGATTAAACTTGTGAAATGGCCTCACAGGGAGATGATTCGAAGAGCTGTCTCAAAACATAGTATAGCTGGAAGAGAAGTCTGAGACAAATGGGGGTTAAAGACTTGTTTATGGGAAAAAGAACAAATCAGCTGTGAATACAATTGATAAATTTGTTTTTAACTTGCTTTTGGCTAAATGACTGATTCAAAGAGCCAGACTATCGGCATAAATCTGGTCCAAATTACAGCTTATTCTAGCAAGAACTGCTCACTTAAGGCCCAGACACACCAAACCGACATCAAAGAACTAGTGGCGACAAAAGCTGACTGTGGTGTTGCATCACATTGCCTGTGTCTGAGCCGAAAAGTTGCTCTTGAACACACGGCAGAGACTACAGCCAACAGCCTTCTAGTATGTAAGTTTAGAACGTATGCTCTATGCCTGCATGAGAGAAAGCTCGTACTGTGGATATACAAACTGTGAGCAAGGTCCTCTTGGCTTCCATATTTGCTTGCTTCCGTCACTTCTGTTATCATACCATTGATAATAATAATAAATGTTACTTGAGCATCAAATCAGCATATTAGAGTGATTTCAGGAGGATCTTGTGGCTCTGAAAACTGGAGTAAGGGCTGCTGAAAATTCAGCTTTGCAAACACAGAAATAAATGGCATTTTAAGATATATTCATATAGAAAACAGTTATTTTAAATTGTAATAATATTTCACAATATTACTGTTTTTACAGTATTTTGATCAAATAAATACACCCTTGGTGAGCATTAAAAAAACTATTTCCAAAGAATCAGGAAATCTTAATTAATCCATTCTTTTGACCGGATTTGTAGGTTTGTCGTCCAGGGGGATACCAGCTGTCCATGAGAGATTATATTGAAGAGTTTTTACTAGAATGGCAGAGTTTCCAGGTTGTTTCCTGTTCCTGTTTCTCATTGGCCTTGCAGATGCCATGGGGAGCGTGGTGGTTTTCCACTTCATGGCATTTTGGCCTTAGGGATGCCTCTTTTGTGTGTGTGTGTGTGTGTGTGTGTGGAGGGGTATTACTTCCCTGATTACTTCTTCATTATGTAATTGCCCCTCCAGAGTAAATTATAAACAGAATGTGTAAAGTGTGTGATCTCTTACGGCCTCAGATCGTGTTTCGGGTGGGATCCCTTTGATTGTGACACACCATCGCATCTCATCAATGTCTCACATCTCTGTTCGAGCCATCTGCGTGCCCTTTCCATTGCTGTCCCCTCTGATCACCCCGTCAATGGCCTTTTGTTCCTAACACTTTCCAAATGTTGACCCTCAGTGCCGTTAAATAACCTCCTTCCATTTCTCTGTACTCAAACTCCCGAGATAAACTCTTGAAAAGGGCTCTCACTCTCTCACTCACTCACACACACATTTTCCTAATTGTCTCATGATTGGCCCATTAACCTAACCAGGGCCCTGGATAGCAGATCCATATGTCAGTTTGCCTAGGGAATGTTGTGGACAGGACCAGCAGCACGGTTGGAAAGATCGGGAGTCTGGTCTGGTCTGGTTTGTAATTAGTGGCATATCCTGACCAGGGTCGTGGGGCAAGCCCCCCAGGTCAGGGGTTGCGGAGTGTGTCCCACAGCTAACAGGTGCTCTACAGGGGCGAGAATCCTTCCTGGGGACTTTTATCCTAGAACATTACAAGCAAAGTGTTTGAGTTAATCATTCATATAATTTTAAGACCACATTCATGAAATGTTCAAGAGTTGCATCAAAACAAACAAACAAAAAAAAGACCAAAATATTCAAAGATCACATACACTACTTAATGGGGAAAATACAGTATCTATGTTGTAGCTGTTGATTAGTAATCATCTTGAATGTTTTCTCCCATGCGATCTAGAACAAGAGGACAACTTTGAGTTCATCATTGTTTCTCTGACGGGACAGACCTGGAATTTTGAGGCAACGTCCTATGAGGAGCGGGACGCATGGGTTCAGGCCATTGAGAGCCAGATTCTGGCGAGTCTACAGTCCTGTGAGAGCAGCAAACAGAAGGTAGAAAAAATGCATATAGTGGATCTGTTACTTGATGCTTAACCATTAATTTATTCAAAGATACACAAAAAAAATGCAATTTGTACATACAGTAACCTGAATGCAGAGTATATAGTATATAGGGAGTATAAAGTAAAAAATGTCAGGGCAAAAATCCTCATTTATAAGAATAAAATGCTAAAAAAAGGTTTGATTTAGTCTTTCATTTTTATTTATTATTTTTAAGAAATACTGCTTCATTTCTTGTTAACAAATGAAAAACATTTATTTTCCAACTTAAAGTAATGTGATCCAACACAGTATTAGAGAACTGTTACAACAAAATGTATTTTTATAACACTTTTTGCAATAATATTTCAAAAATATTTGAAAGCAGTTTTATATTTAACCTTATGAGTAAAACAAAATAAATAAATAAACTTTCAAGTAAAAATAATTATAGTGATGATGATAATAATAAATCTTTTTTCCCTCTCTGAAATTTTCCATGGATCTACTAGCACCCTTTTGGTCCCCAGTTTGAAACAACAATTTAAATGATTGTAGTCAGTGTTATTTGCTGTCATCTTTTCTTATTAAAGTGCTGATGTTGTATCAAGTGCAAAGATAATTAAAATGCCACACCTCCTTGTTATAGGGCTGAATATATGTATACATACATATATATATATATATATATATATATATACAGGATGTATATTCTACATACATTCATGCACACATTTAGAAACTGTAATTACTTTCGTTGTAGTATTAGCCTTTTGCAGTATTACATTCCTGCTTCACAGCTACAGTCTAAACTCTCAACCCACTGTGTGTTTATGCCTCAGGCCAGGGCAAATTGCATTTCCCTGGACCTTCTACCGAGTGCCTCTATTCTTTTTATTTAGTTCCCCTTCTTTCCCTGCTTTTGAATCTCATTTCAGCATGAAATGATGCGTCTAATGATGCTTCATAACATGCTTTAGAAGTCATTACCATTCAAATAAACATTAACTTTCGTGAATGTGCCCACAGTCTCGTCTGAGCAGCCAATCAGAAGCCATCGCTCTGCAGTCTGTCAGGAACATGAGAGGAAACACGCGCTGTGTGGATTGTGAAGCCCAGAGTGAGTTTTGTTATAAACTGAGATCTGCATGTACCTTTCGTAATGTACATTATGATTCTATGATGTACTGATCTATGTATATTGATCTGTCTAAATGGTGCAACACCCAGAATGACCTTCTCTATCCTTTCATATAGAAAATCGAGGTAATATATGCCATATGAATGTAGTTATGCTGTATATACACTTAAGGACTTTTTCTTTGTTTCTGTCTTTGTTTATCTGGCTTTTTCAGACCCTGATTGGGCCAGTCTGAACCTGGGGGCTTTAATCTGTATAGAATGTTCAGGCATTCATCGCAACCTGGGAACTCACCTGTCTCGTGTCCGCTCTTTGGACCTGGACGAGTGGCCTCTAGAGCTCATCAAGGTCATGTCGGCCATCGGCAATGAGTTGGCTAATAGTGTGTGGGAAGCCAATGCTCAAGGACGCCTAAAGCCTGCCCCTGATGCCAGCAGGTACACAGTTACATCATTTCCTCTTTCAAACAAGTGTCTGTTTGAGCGTTTCTCAAAATCAATGCATTCTGTCATTTCTGTCATTATTTGCACTTCATATAAGCAAGGTGCTTATTTTTACTTAAAAAAAACATTGGCGTAGAGCCATAGAGTGTGTGCCACCCATGATTTTTCTTTGCTGTTTGGTGATCATGCATCATCAAACCACAATTACAGTTTCAAACAGTTGTCAGAGGTGAATATACGCAGGTTATAAAGCATGTTTAGGTTTCTTCTCATCATGTAAGCACGTTAGCACTTCTAGAATACCTGTGCATGCGGTGAACATGTGAGAGTGGGTTTGCACTGTGCCAGAAAAATGTAATATAGAAATTACTGTACTATATATTGTATATAATGCTGAAAATAATGACAATAATTGTATATTTAATAATTTTAATTTTAAATAAATTTAATCAATGACAATATTATTTTAAAACTATATATATGTATATATAAATATTAAAAATGTATGCAATCAGTGAAAGTGTAAAAGCATATCAAACATAAAAATCTACAGAGAAGTGTGGAAAATTATGGAATTTTAAAATGGAAAATGTGTAGGAACCCTGGAAAACACTGTATCTTGTCCATGACAGAAACATAATTTTCTTAGTAGTCCAGCAGTTGATATTTGTCATCCTTCTCAATCCGCCTTATAGCATATGTTTGTGGAGTACTGTGGAAAAACCTAAAATCAGATTTTTCCTTTTCCTTGCTCCTTCATCTTCAGCAGCGTAATTATCGGCAGAGAGGCTTTAGTCCCACCAGCCGTCATAACAAATTAGTGCTGACTGCTGGCCACCAAAATATCGACTTCCCATTCCACGCCGGCCTCATTAGTCACCTGAAGCACCTTTTAATTACTCCCCTCCTCTCTGAAAATCTTTCAATATGGATCCGCCATTTTCTGCCGCCCATTGTCGATGTGCTAATGCGATTATAGTTCCTCATGTAGCTGTTTATTTATGTATGTGAAGGCATGTGGTGGGAGGAGGAGATTACAGAGAGGGTCAATATTATCTCAATTAACCTCAGTCACTGGAAACAGTCCTGCAGTCATCTCTCTACTCGTCTTCAATACTCCTGCTGAAATATACGAAGTGTAATTCAGTTTGATTCTTTCATGCTTTTGACTGGAACTGGCTTTTGCTTAGTGACATTAATAGTTGATGTGTAATACATTTATAGGCTAAGCAGAGAAGATACATTTGAAAAAACACCTTTTCCGTTTAACTTTAGCTCATATATTTTATACTGACACTTCAAATGTCGCAAAAATTAGTTTGGAAACACTTTGTGGTGTCACATGACAGAATAACAAAGTACAAAAAAAAACACACATGACACTTGTTAATAAAAATGATTTTATGTATACAATGTATAATAAAGTTTTGTTTCAAAGGGATGGGGAACAAATAGGCTATTAGCCTATATAATTTGCGCAGTATGTGAAATTATGTATGGAAAAGGCTCAAGCGCAATTTTTTTTTGCGATACAACAAAACTTATGTGAAAATATTTTTTTTTTTCTTGTGATGGCGTGATTACACACACCATTTTATCGGTAAAAAGCCAAGTGGATGGAAACAGGCTGGAGACTTTTTTTTTTTGTCGATAACAAAACTTTGCTATTGATAAGATATAATTCTTGAGCACCAAATCAATATATTAGAATGATTTCCAAACAATCATGTGACCAATACTAATGGCTGCTGAAAATTCTTTTACAAAGTAATTTTTTATTTTTAATCAAATAAATGCTGAATTATTATTGCTATTATTATTATAAAAAGTATTATTAAAGGGATAGTTCACCCCAAAATGAAAATTCTGTCATTAATTACTCACCCTCATGTCGTTCCAAAAAGTAAGGGCATCTGTAAAATGCACGTTGTTTATGTTCAGGGAAAGCGTGCGCATGCGTCATGGTACTCTCCAAAATGGTGGAAGACGGTAATTCAGGGGAGAAAAATTGTTGAATAAAGTCGTTATTTTTGTTTTCTTTGCGCACAAAAAGTATTCTCATAGCTTTGCAAAATTGAAGTTGAGCCACTGATGTCACATGGACTATTTTACCGATGTCCTTACTACGTTTCTGGGTCTGGGAAAGTTTCAGTTGTATTGCTGTCTATGCAGGGTCCAGAGAGCTCTCGGATTTCATCAAAAATATCTTAATTTGTGTTCCGAAGATGAACGAAGGTCTTACGGGTTTGGAACGACATGAGGGTGAGTAATTAATGACAGAATTTTCATTTTGGGGTGAACTATGCCTTTATTACTTTATTATTTTTTTAAGATTAAATTTGTCTGATTAAAACCAACCACCTGCAGCTCCCTCATGAAACTCTAGGGGTTCAAGAGGCATTGTTGGGAAACTCTCTTTTAGGCCAATAAAAGACATAATAAATAAACTTGAAATCATGTAGAATTGGACATTTTGAAGACTACTTTGTCCACCCTGTGATCGTGCGTGTATGTGATTTTGTCAGTGCTCCGTTGTGTGTAATTTGATGTCTTCCCATCTTTAACTGGGCGGTTGAATTGATTTAGCTTGTAACCGTCCAACTGGCTTCAATCTGATTTGATAAGAGCACATTTGACCATAATAAATGTGTGAAATCTGAAATAAAAATATAATATAATGCATACTTTTTACATCTCAGAAAATATTGAGTTTTCGACATGATTTCTTATTTAGTGTGTATGAAATTCATGTTCTTGATTAGCATGTCTCAGCATTGAGACTCTGAAGTGTTGTTTTGTCGCTAAATGCTGCTACTCAGCGAGCTTGTGTCCTGGTGAACAGCTCGGGCATTGGTGTGTGCGCTCTGCATCCAGGATTGGTGGCTGATAAATGAAAACCCTCCCTCGTGGTCTCTCAAGTGAGTAATAGAGCTCGAAATTTCATTTTGCAAGCGACTGATTTAATGATCCAAAGGGTAATTAATGGGCTGATTATCTTAATGTTAAATATGGCCAGCAGCAATTAGACTGACCTCCCTCCTGTCAAGGTCTGGGCTACTCTCGTCTTTCAATTAGGGGTCTGTTTGGGGGGTGTGAGCTGGAGGTAAGGAGGAAGAGAGACGCTGTCTTCCACCCCTCTGTCTCCGCATGTATCGTCCCTCGTTCTGCAGGCTGGAATTATGTTTGGGACTGATCACAACTAGACAGCCCACCTGAATCCGACAAGAGAAATTAGAGGCGGTTGTCAGCCTCTCTCTTTTCCCCTTTTTCTTCTTGACCCAGCTTGTGTCTATGTGGTTTTGTTTAGCATTTAGCCTTAACCTCTGCTTCTTCTTCCAGCCCTCTGTTAATTGTCTTTTTCTCTCGAATGTAAAGAGTTGAATTAAAGGTGCTGTATGTTAGCTGTTCTTAATCATTTACTGATTTGGACACACCCCCTCTTTTCAAAACCCCATCCGACAAGGATACAGTTGTATGGTTGTAATCAGAACAGTAGCATGTTATCTCAGTGTTGTCAAAATTGTCAAAAATAATGGTAGAAAATTGCCATTCTTAGGGGCCATTCACACAGAAAATAAAATACAAGTTGAGAGACGCATTTCTTAGAGGTTGAAAGTGTTACATGATTGACAGGAAGAAAGTGGCTCAAAGTCTTCAGATTGCCTAAACAAAGAATCTGACTACAGATGCAATATATTGATGCCATATTGTTTATCGTATCCGGCGATATTGAATATTTTTTGTTGTACATGCTAATTTCCACTATTTCATTTTTGTCGTCATCTAACACGCACCTTAAGTTAATCTTTAGTTAATCCCAAAATTCAAAAGTTTATTGCTTGATTGTTTTTTTGTTGTTGTTTGTTTTCCAATTTATTTATTTATTTGAGCGATTATCTCTATGTATTGCAAAATGAGGAAAATTAAAAATGGTCAAGCAACCTCCATTGGACCTCTTGAGATGGATTGACCCTGATGCCTAAAATTGATTGTAGCATTTATAACAATTGATTTTAAGTTTTAGTGCTTTATTTTTTATTTATTTAAACAGTGTAGAGTTTTAAAGCTGGCCATTTATCTGTTGTTTGATTTGGCATGATAACAGTTATCGGCTAATCCGTTTCGGCCAAAATGTTAAAGGGGTCATATGATGCGATTTCAATTTTTCCTTTCTCTTTGAAGTGTTACAAGCTCTTGGTGCATAAAGAAGATCTGTAAAGTTGCAAAGACTAAAGTCTCAAATCCAAAGAGATATTCTTTATAAACGTTAAGAGTCAGCCACGCCTACCTAAAACGGCTCGTTCTAACACACCCCACATGTCTACGTCACGATGTGAGAAGATTTGCATAACGCCGCCCAAATATTCACGCAAAGAAAGAAGGCGTAACCTTTATTCTTTTGGCTGCACAACTGTTGATAATTCTAATAATAAATCAGCATATTAGAATGATTT
>NW_015637531.1:178966-182126 GCF_001515625.1 Sinocyclocheilus rhinocerous
GCACACCTTGCTTTTCAGACCGATGAGCTTTGTAAAAATCGACGCGTTTCAGAAAGGCGGGGCATAGAGGAGAAACAATAATGTACAGTATGTGGAAAATAATGTGTTTTTTTTACTTTAAACCGCATAAACACATTTCATTACACCAAATACACCAAATAATGTTCTTTTTAGCCACATCATATGACCCCTTTAATATCGGTGCAAATGCCTGCAAAAAATATTTTACTTTTTTTTTCTTATTGCTTAACAGGGCTATTTTCTGCCATTCTATAAAAAAGAAATACAATAAAACAAGCTGTAGCTTTTAATAACTAGATATATCAGTTAAAAAAACATGATTATTTAGCCATAAAAACTTTTCTGTATTTAACCGTTTACTTCGAAGCAAAGGGAACCGTTTCTTCCTGTTGCCTGATGGGCTGCTTGGCCGTTATGTATGATAGAGCCTAAGAGAATCTCTAAACATATCCATTAACCTTTTACTGCCTGTGATAAATTCACACCTCCACTGCCTTTAAATGTCTATGAGGTCGCTCAAAGACACCGCTATGGGCTTATTTTTGGGACTGTTTGACCACACACACATTGACCCACACTCTCTTGTAGGCGATAGGTTTTGGCATGAGTGCTCTTTGGTGGCAGCTAGGCCATGTTGCAGTCTCATTTTTTTAATTAGTGTGGTGCTGCCATGGACACCAGAGCCCCCACTCCCCTGCCTCACACACTCGATGCCGGTCTGTATTAGTGGCCCAGGCAGGGTAGGAATGACAGCTCTGCTAATTGCGCCTCGTGGTGACTTATTGGGAGGGTGGCGCTCGCTGGCATCTCATACTGCCAACCCTCAGCAACACTGACGTTTCACAGCCTGTCACTAAGCGTGAATATCTTAAAGTGTGAAATACATGCATTGTGTACGTGTTTCACACGCCCCTTTGTTCCAAGTGAAAGTTAGTGATATACTTGTTTTCTCATGTTATCTGAGTGTAATGGCGCAAAACTTTTTTACACTTTTTTTTTTTATAATATTAAGAGAGTGCTTTAGGGATGATGTATTTTTGTAGGCCAAAACCTGCAAACAAGTTAGAATTTTAGCACTTCTGGTTTCATATTCCCGAAGTCAGTAGTGTTTTTTGAATTGGGTTTTGGTTAAATGCCTGGAAAAAGGTACATGGTTAATACAAGCTCAGAATATTTTCACATTTTATTCTACATCATAAAATACATCAGTCTTGAAAAAGGCAGTTGCTAACAAGTGGCTAAATGGGACTACGGAGTTTTGTCTGGGACATTAAATGGCAATACACCAAACAAGTAAACTCATCTGCTCACTAGTCCACTTTTACAGCCCCATTGTGTTTATAATTGCACTCTTGCAAACTATTCTAACTCTGAATTTCACAGAAGATGTTTTTTTTTAACTTTTTAAGATAAAGATTGAAAGAGTTGTCAAAAGCTTAATGGTGGTGGCATTGAAGTCATGTGACAATGGAGTAGTTTGTGCATAGCCTGTGTATAACTTTTCAGTTTTGGCAAGTGTAGTGTATAAGCTTCAAAATTCATAAAACTTGACCCATTAAGATCATCATAATGAACCAAATGTGTAAGATTTGTAAACTTTTGTTGGTCACACAGCTTATTTTCTGCAATAATCCCCCCCCCAAAAAAACAATGGAAAAATCATTTTCCTTTGGTCGAGGGTACCAGGGTAATGGTAACTTCCAGGTTGGCTTACAAAAATGTTATCACTGCAGCGCTCTATATTATTGTGATATCTATAGAAATTCTGAAAAGGAAAAAAAACACAATGATAACTAAGTCCAATGCCATGATAACGTACTCGGGTACTAACGTAACCTCGGTTTCCTGAGATACGGGAACGAGTACTGCGTCTGCTTAAGATGCTATGGAAAAAGCCTTTTTTCTCCGGAACTGAAGCCTTTTTCAATCACGTAGAGAAACTGCATGGCCATTGGTTCGTGCAGTATGTAAAAAACAAACCAATGGCGACAAAGCCCACCAGAGCCCGCCAGAATGGGCGGAGCCATCTGGCTATATAAGCGGGCGTTCGCCACAGGATTCTCAGGTTACTTCGACTGAAGCGACGACTGAGTCGTGCAGCTACATAGCACGGCTAGCAATGCAGTACTCGTTCCCCTATCTCAGGGAACCGAGGTTACGTTAGTAACCGAGTACGTTCCCTGTCGATACTACACTCGTACTGCATCTGCTTAAGATGCTATGGGAACACAGTACAATCACGACGTGCTAAGGTAGAGGAATGACTATAAGTATCATAACTTCCGTAAGCAAGCAATGCCCATAGAGAAGTTAATAACCCAAGGCTAAGACGGGCTGAGCTCCTTGAGGTCACACCCGGCCTGATTGATCGTTCCAGAGTACTCATGCAACTTCGGCACCCCAGGGGTCGAGAGCTGACAGGTGAACTAATGATAGAGAGCTTGAGCGCAATATGGTCAAGGGCTCTCTGTCAGATTTGTTTGTGTAACGCAGCGGGTGTCTCTTCAAGCGGAGAGGTAAAACCTTGCGAATGTGGACGGCGAGGCCCAGCCAGCCGCCTCACAAATATCCGCTATGGACACCCCGCTGGACCACGCCCAAGACGAGGCGATGCCTCTGGTAGAATGGGCCCGTACTCCGATGGGACATTGAAGGCCCGAGGAAGAGTACGCTAGCGTGATAGCGTCTACTATCCATCTAGAGAGTCTTTGCTTCGTGACCGGATGCCCTTTGGTGTGGTTACCGAAGCTGACAAAGAGTTGTTCCGACCATCTCAAAGGGGCGGAACGCTCAATGTAAATTCTCAGAGCTCTGACGAGGCAGAGCAGAGATAACTCTCCGTCCTCTTCAGAGGGAGGAGGCGCAGAGAGCCTAATGACTTGTGCTCTGAAAGGAGTGGAGAGCACCTTGGGTATGTAACCATGCCTTGGTTTCAGGACGACCTTAGAGTTGTTAGGCCTGAACTCCAGGCAGGCAGGGCTAATGGAGAGCGCCTGCAGGTCCCCTATTCGCTTTACTGATGCTAGTGCCAGAAGCAGAGCAGTCTTCAGCGACAGTGACCGAATGTTGGTAGACTGTAGCGGTTCAAAAGGGGGGCCCTTCAGGGCCCTCAGCACAGTGGGCAGATCCCATGAAGGGA